>NC_069505.1:519474609-519589609 GCF_027579735.1 Bombina bombina | reverse complement strand
TGGGGGGTGGGGGGCATGCGCGTGTGTGTGTGCACCCATCACTCGTTTCCGACTGCTGGCCGGAAGATTGCCAGCGATGGGCCACCCACCCGCCTCCCTGCAGCTACTCCCACCCAACGATCGGCACCATCGCTGGCCGATGCAGAGAGGGCCGCATTGGTGTGCCAGAAAAGGTATTGCAGTGATCCGTACTTCATAATGTTGAAGTGGTGGGAGAGGGTGGTGGGTGGCGGTTGTGGGTGGGAGAGGAGGCGGCAAATCATTTTTCAAAATAGTTCTTGGAGGGGGAGGGGATAGGGTATGGAGGGGGGGGGGCAGAAGCAGAAAAACTGGTTTATTTGGGAAAAAAAAAACACATTTAAATGCAAGGTGGGTACTGGCAGACAGCTGCCATTACCCAAAATGGTGGAAAGTAGTTAAGGGGGGATGGTTAGAGAGCTCTTTGTGGGAGGGATCAATGAGATTGGGGGCTAAGGGGGGATCCTACAAAGCAGAATATATATTTATAAAAAAGTGAAAAAAAGCATTTTATTTTAGTACTGGCAGACTTTCTGCCACTACTTAAGATGGCGGGGACAATTGTGGGGTGGGGGAGGGATGAGAGCTGTTTGGGAGGGATCAGGGGGAGGGATGTGTAAGGTGGGAGGCTGATCTCTACACTAAAGCTAAAATTAACCCTTCAAGCTACCTAATTAAACTGTCACTGCTGGGCATAATACAAGTGTGGTGCGCAGCGGCATTTTGCGGCCTTCTAATTACCAAAAAGCAAAGCCAAAGCCATACATGTCTGCTATTTCTGAACAAAGGGGATCCCAGAGAAGCATTTACAACTATCTGTGTCATAATTGCACAAGCTGTTTGTAAATGATTTCAGTGAGAATCCTAAAGTTAGTGAAAAAGTTAATGATTTTTTTTATTTGATCGCATTTGGCTGTGAAATGGTGACTCAAATCTATCCTTCACCCCCCATATCCAATCGCTTTCTACATCCTGCCGCAACCATCTACGCAACATTTCCAAGATTCGACCTTTTCTGTGCGCTAACACCACAAAGCAAATAATCCACTCCCTTGTTATTTCCCGACTTGACTACTGCAATAACCTACTTGCTGGCCTTCTTCTTTCCTGCCTCTCCTCCCTTCAATCCATCCTAAATGCCTCTGCCAGGCTGATCCACCTTTCCCGTCACTCTGTATCTGCTGCACCTCTCTGCGAGTCCCTTCATTGGCTCCCCATACACAGCAGAATTAAATTCAAAATTCTCACCCTTACATACAAAGCACTAACCAACGCCGCTCCCCAATACCTATCCTCTCTAATCAACAAGTATACTCCAGCCCGCCCACTAAGATCCAACAATGACTGCTCCTTGCTTCTGCGACTATCACCTCCTCTCATGCTAGACTGCAGGTTCTGTCGTGCAGCACCTACCCTCTGGAACACTCTCCCTCGTGCTGTCAGGCTTTACCCTAATCTCTCTTCCTTTAAATGCTCTCTGAAGACTTTTCTGTTCAGAGAAGCCGACCACCCAACTCAATAATATTCATTGTATCTAACAACCTTTCCCTCCTCTAACTCTGCATTAACATCTTTCTCAATCTTGCAGTCCTCACCTCATGTTTCTCAACCTCCTACCCTTCTAGATTGTAAGTTCCCACGGGAATAGAGCCCTCTATTCCTCCTGTATGTGTTTGTAAATTCTGTCCTGTCTCTTAGTCTATAATTATTATTACTAATAATATAATATTAGAAATAACAATGATTATATTTGACAATAATGTTTCAAATGCTTGTAGTTGAACATTTTAACTTTCACTTAAAGGGACATGAAAAACAATTTTTTTCTTTCATGATTTAGAAAAAGCTTATAATTTTAAACAAGTTTCCAATTTAATTCTATAATCTAAGATACCCTTTCTTGAAAAGCATATCTAAATAGGCTCAGTAGTTGCTGATTGGTGGCTGCACATAGATGCCGTGTGATTGGCTTACCTATTGGCACTGCTATTTCTTCAACAAAGGATACATAAAGAATGAAGCAAATTAGTTAATAGAAATAGATTAGAATGTTGTTTAAAATTGTATTCTCTATCTGAATCATGAAAGAAATGGCTTCTGTAGATCTTGCATACACAATGATGGATTGCCAGGTAACTTTGCAAGAAACGGTTTATTATTACAACTGATGAGACATGCTGTCTGCCTTCTTGTTTCACTTAGGATATAACATAGTACTTTCTGCTTCCGCCCCCATACACACACACATATTCTACAGTTTCTTGTCCCTTTAATTCTGTTTTTTTTTAAATTTTTTTTAATTAATTTAGTTTTCAGTGACTAGGGTTGTCAGCTATCCTTCATAAAACTGGACAGTCTGTCAGTGATGGGTGTTCTGGGCAAACTTGTGAAATTAGCGAACCATGTCACTTCCTGTGACGTGGGATCAGCTGTTTCACAAAGTTTGACCATATTGCGCATGCATGCCAGCATCATTACATACCTGGCCACGCTGCTACAGTTTCGAGACCTGTGAAATTCCTGGACCCTCTTTACCATGCATGCGCGGCATTGAAAACTGTCAATACCGCGCCCCGCTTTGCCATACATTTATACGCATTCTTCCCATTACAGTTAATACAGTGACATTAAAGAAATGAACCAGTGTTTTGAACAATAAAAAAAAAAAATTCTATTCATGTTTTTAATTTCACCGTTTTACTGTAATGGGAATGCGTATAAACATACTTCAAAGCGGGGGCGGTATTGACAGTTTCAAATGCCGCGCATGCACGGTAAAGAGGGTCCAGGAATTTCAAGGGTCTCTAAACTGTAGCAGTGACGTTTGAGGCCAGGTATTTAATGATGCTGGCAAGCATGTGCAATATGGTCAAATTTGTGAAACACCTGATCCCACGTCACAGGAAGTGACGTAGTTCGCTAATTTCACAAGTTCGCTGTTTTCCCAGAACAATGGGCACAATCTCCACCTTCCCACATGCATATTTTCACAACTGGGCAGTCATTTTACCCCTTGGCTGCTAGTAAATATTTACAAAAGTGATATGACCTCCTTGATTGCAACTCACTTCCTTCTGCTTCATATTTGTAATGTGGTGAAGCTAAAATTCCCTTTTCATTTAGCTAACAGCCAGTATCTGGACTTTAAGTGTCCATTTTTTTAAAATATTTTAGTGGTACTAAAATACTGTACAGGAAGCCCTCAGTTTACGCCGGGGTTCGGTTCCAGAAGGAATGGTTGTAAATCGAAACCGTTGTAAATTGAAACCCAGTTTATAATGTAAGTCAATGGGAAGTGAGGGAGATAGGTTCCAGGCCCCTCTGAAAAATTGTCATAGGTAACACCTAATACATTATTTTTAAAGCTTTGAAATGAAGACTTTAAATGCTAAACAGCATTATAAACCTAATAAAATAATCACACAACACAGAATATATAATTAAACTAAGTTAAATGAACAAAAACATTTGCTAAACAGCATTAGAACCCTAATAAAATAATCACACAACACAGACTTCACTTGCATTTTTCTGCAAACAGTTCTTTCTATGCATTCCAATCTGGACTGATTTATAGACAGGAAGATCTTGTTCCTTTGAAATCTGCTCGATAGCTCAGGTCTGGTTAAACTGATTAATTTCAGCTTGCTTGGCTGCGCTGCAACACAAGCGGACAGCTCCACCTACTGGCTATTTTAATAAATGCACTGCTTCTCAATAGCAGTCACATGACTGGAAAAAAGGTTGTTATTCTAGGTTGTAAATTGAACCTTTGTAAAACGAGGGCCACCTGTACTGCACATCTCATTCACTGTCATATTTCCTCATATATTAAACCTTCTTTCGTATTTACAAATTAGAAGTTCAAGATAAAATCCGCTGCACTGTTACATGTTCGTCATTGCCTTTCAGTTTGGCGAATAAAATAATCCACTTTTATTTTTCCAAACTCTATTAAATTCGTTTTTACTTATGATACAGCTCATTGGGTAAAACAGATGTCACTCACTCATAAAACGACTATGCATGTTGTTTCCTGTTCAAACCAAACCAGTGCAGTGTACTATTGTAGTAACCGATTTGATCATTCATTGGCAAATCAGAAATCTTTTACCAATACCCACATTTTTATCGTTTGAAGGTTATGATTGGTTAATATTACGACAACTTCCGTTTCTACACTAGTTTTCCGTCATCAAAATTATGCGGCCATATTTTGTAAGGGCAAATTAAAGTTAAATGAAAGAGAGAAGTAAGATAAATATGCAAAACTAAACGACTGACAAACAAATATATAACTTAATACGTAAATAAAAACAGCAAACAAAATTGCGTGGGTGTTTTTTCTGGTTGGACACATTTTCTGTGTTCTGCCCTCATCTAAGATGGCAGCCGCAGCTTCCTGTGGCTGTGAGTCTATGAAGATTCTTCAATGAGTATATAGAAAGAGGAGAAGGAAGGTGAGGAACACATAGCTCTAATATAGGTCACTTTTACTTATGTAATTACTGTATTTTATATCTAAACGCTATTTTAAACTATAGACCGAATATAAACATATATTTGAGAGATGTACGTGTTACACAACAGTTACACAACTAAGCAAATTATGTAACTTAACTGCAGATTTACAGTGGGTTAGTAATTAACATGCGAACTAACATAAATGTGCATACCTAGGTACCCTCCCTGGCATAAAACTTTATAGATAAACGTGTGTGCCCTTTAAAATGAACCTGTTTCCTCGTGGTTACTTTCATTTGTTTCCAAGCCAAATTAGTTTGGTAGCATCAATTGTTTATGTCTTTGCTTCAAAATATATTCAGTGTGAACAGAAAAAGTGTAAAGAGTTGACCTATGTAATGTGTTATGATACTGTCTGAAAGCCAAGGGTAAATAAAATGATTTAACATGTTATTTTTTGCTTAAAGTGACTTTGTACAATATATTTTTAGTTTGCATAATGTTTTGTAGAATAGATGATCAATTTATATAGCCCATCTGGGAGTGTATTTGTAACAATGTATAGTTTTGCTTATTTTTTATTATTGTGCTGATTTACAGACTCCTAACCAAGCCCTAGAGAGTTAAAGGGACAGTCAACACTTACTTTAACATGTTTTTATATTGAAAATAACAAAACGGAGGTCCGCCTACACTATACCCCTCCTGCCTTGCCGCCTTGCTTCTGTCCTAATCAGCGGCGCTAACTACTCTAATACCCGGTAAATATGGATGCCGGACTCCCCCCACCATTACGTAGCTGCCTTCTTCTTCAACTGATAAGCAAATCAGAATCCAGTCCTCGGACTGAAATTGCACGCGCTTGCAATTTCTGTCCGATGCCTGGATTCTGATTTGCTTATCAGTTGAAGAAGAAGGCAGCTACGTAATGGTGGGGGGAGTCCGGCATCCATATTTACCGGGTATTAGAGTAGTTAGCGCCGCTGATTAGGACAGAAGCAAGGCGGCAAGGCAGGAGGGGTATAGTGTAGGCGGACCTCCGTTTTGTTATTTTCAATATAAAAACATGTTAAAGTAAGTGTTGACTGTCCCTTTAAATGTACAGTATATGCACATTTACAGACTCCTGCTGGTGTTCTGGGAAAATGCCGAACTTGTGAAAATAGCGAACCACGTCACTTCCTGTAACGTTTGATTAGCTGGACCCTTTGTTGTACAGCGCCCCGCTTTGCCAATTGCCATACAATTATACGTATCCTCAGGAATTACTCAAGTCCCGAAATTGTAGCAGTGACGTGAGCGGCGGTATTGACGGATTTCAAAATCCTACGCATGCGCTCTTGAAAGGGTCCAGGAATTTCACGGCTCTCAAAATTGTAGCAGTGACATATGTGGCCAGGTATGTAATGACACTACCACGCATGGGCATTACGGCCAAAATTTGTTTAACAGCTGATGCCACGTCGCAGGAAGTGACGTAGATCCCTGTTTTCACAAGTTAGCCATTTTCCCAGAACATTGGCTCCCGTTTGTGTAATCCGTGTTCTCATATGCGGGGGGAAGGGGGGGGGGTCTGCTGCTATTGTTTTTCCAGCCCCTTTCACTGGGTGTCTCAGCCTAACCTCATCAACAGAGCTAAACTGGGAGCTTCTAAGTAAGTTTTTAAAAGGTTTTATACTGTATTTTTAGATCATTATCTGTGCATATTCTTCTTTATAGTAGTGTCTATTACATGCACTTATATGAAAATTGGTACATACTGTCCCTTTAAAGGGATACTAAACCCAATTTTTTTTCTTTGATGATTCAGATAGAGCATGCAACTTTTTATCAAATTTTCTTTGCTCTCTCGCTATCTTTATTTGAAAAGCAGGACATTATGTAAAGCTTAAGAGCTGGCCCATATAGGTTCAGCACCCTGGATAGTGCATGCTTATTGGTGTCTACATTTATGACCTAGGTAAACTTGTGGCAAAAAATTAGAAAAGTTAGCCTTGGTAATGGTCTCTCTAGGGCCTAGATATAGATAAGTTAGCTTGATAAATGTATTAAACCCTCTGAGCATGTATTATACTTGCACCACAGAGGAGTACAGGAATAGTATTTAATATAAGAGATATAAGTATAACATAGAACAGTGTTTTTCAACCAGTGTGCCGTGGCACACTAGTGTGCCGTGAGAGATCCTCAGGTGTGCCACGGCAGACTGACAACAGTGTGACATATTTTTTAAACTTTGCTTGTTTTTTACTCCCAGTGCAGGGGTAGTTTGTAGGAGGCATGGCATAACAGCACAATACATACAGTATGTGTGTGTTTGTGTGTATGTGTATATATATATACTGTATTAGGCTACAATGTGTGATTTTTTTAAAATTTTGGGATGGTGGTGTGCCACAGGATTTTTTAATGTAAAAAAGTGTGCCACGGCAAAAAAAAGGTTAAAAATCACTGACATAGAATATTACCTAATAGCAAAAATATTATGTGGAGTTTGAAGCATTACAGAAAAGTAAATGTTATAGGTGACATGTAGAATAAATGCTAAGTTGACACAAAGGGTCTATAATATGTGGTTTTCAAGCCTCTCTTGTACCTTATAGCGTAATATAGTAGAGGTATGGGTATGGGAGGG
Organism: Bombina bombina; assembly: GCF_027579735.1. Taxonomy (NCBI): domain Eukaryota; kingdom Metazoa; phylum Chordata; class Amphibia; order Anura; family Bombinatoridae; genus Bombina; species Bombina bombina. Next base: position 519,582,492 of record NC_069505.1, on the reverse strand, counting down.
ATCTAGGATACCAGCTAGACCATGGAGGAGTTGGGCAAGATAGCATATTTCTATGGGGTATTAGCTAACACCACCAAGAATAGTAAAATGAGATAGCTAGAGGTGGCTGTTGTATCTAGGGTATGGAGCTCAAATCTGTAAATCTAGCACACTCTAATGACCACACTACAAACAGCAGCCTCATTGTGCCTTAGGTAGCGTCAAGGGGAAACCCAACTTCTAGCCGGAGAGGTTGCATTGAGATTATTATTATCCTCAAAGTATATATTAGTTTAAATCATGTCAAAACGGAAACAACTACTAACTCTTCCCTTAAAGGAACAGTAAACACCAGAATTTTTGTTGTTTAAAAATGTAGATAATCCCTTTATTACCCATTCCCCAGTTTTGCATAACCAACACAGTTATAATAATATACTTTTTACCTCTGTGATTACCTTGTATCTAAGCTTCTGCAAACTGCCCCCTTATTTCAGTTCTTTTGACAGACTTGCATTTTTAGCCAATCAGTGCTGACTTCTAGGAGCTTGATGTGCCTAAGCTCAATGTTATCTATATGAAACACATGAACTAACACCCTCTAGTGGTGAAAAACTGTCAAAATGCTTTCAGATTAGAGGCGGCCTTCAAGGTCTAAGAAATTAGCACATGAACCTCCTAGGTTTAGCTTTCAAATAAGAATACCAATAGAACAAAGCAAAATTGGTAATACAAGTAAATTGGAAAGTTGTTTAAAATTACATGCCCTATTTAAATCATGAAAGTTTTGTTTTTACTTGACTGTCCCTTTAAATGCTAGAGATGCACCGGCTAAGCTTAGTTGTAGATTATAGTAAATAAAGGTTGCTTTCTTAAATTGAGCACTACCCTGGGTACACAAACTTTGTAAATTAGCTATGCCAACCCTAATATCAAGCGAGTAGCCATCATAACATTTGGTAAGTCTTTAAGGAACCCACTACGACACCATAAGAGTTGTAAGATCAAAGACCAAACAAGCTGCAGGATGTTGCCTAATTAGTCCACTTGCCATAAGTGCACAACATACATACATTAACGCCGTGGTGGTCTCCACTAACCAATCCCACTTCATTGTGAGCCGTGATCCATAGTGTTCAGATGAGCAATTGAAGCCTTGCCTAATAGCCTCAGGAAGTCAGCAGGACATGAGAGTGCTAGTGGATTGCCTCCAATCTCTATCTTCAGGTAGCGTTTCACTTGTAACGCCTGTTGGAACAGAATTTGGGTTACCCCCTGGGAGCAGTGAGGCATATTGGTGTAGCCTATTGGGCTGCACCCCCCATCAATGATGCAATGGCTTTGTAATTCTGGTGAGCTGTGCATGAATCTTCCAGGCTATGTTCGACTGCAGATTGTAGACCAGTGGAGCTTTTTCAAATTTTACCATTAGGTAGCGTGGCTGATGCATATTTCTTCCCCCATGGGTCCCTGGGGAATGTGGGAAAGTCTTTTTGCCTCAGATCATGTCCAGCAAATGCTTCAGCTTTCTAGTCTAGTTCGGTAGGTGGCACCGACTAGAGTATGGTAGGGAATTTAAGAGGTAGAGTTTTACGACTTAGCCCTGTATTCTCCTTGCATGTCTCTGTATATTGTGCGGGCCGGTCCGACGCTATGCGACTGGGTGGAGAGAATATATCGGGTCATTTATCTTTTTACAGAATTGAAGTTCAAAGTTTCTGAAGGCTGCTATGATGAGGAAAGAAGAGTCCTCCATGGTTAGCGGGTATAGTAAACAGCAGATTGAGAGCTGCACGGCCTGACGTATCGGGGGGTGGGATTAATTTCTCGCTTATTGGCCACAACAGGCTAGATCCGGTCTCAGACGGTATACAAGGACATTTTTTAATGTAGGCGATGCAGCAAGAGGTAGTGAAAATAAATCTTGTGGATGTAAGACACAATGATACAAATCTTCAGACATAGTCAGTGGATTAGCGGAAAGGGCCTGGGACCTTCATAATTTGCGACCCGCCATGGCCGCTTTCTAGCCACGCCCCCCAATATTTTTTATTTTAAATAAAATTATTAAAAATTACCATTTTGCCTATTAGAAAGTCACAGTCTTCTCTGCCTGCTTCTTTGGTTTGGTTTTTTTAGTGTTCTAATAAGTGAAAATTTATATAAAACAACAACTATTATCTTTCTGATTACAGTACTGTACAATCTTTCTAATGGTGCTATGTACACAAAAGTATTACAAACTATATAAAACTACCTTTAGGTTGCATGTATAAAATGTATTATAACATGCAAATATATAGCTTTTTTTTTTTTTTTTAATTTTTATTTTATTGAGGAGCAGGTTCAAATGATATAAGGCAATCAGACAATAACACAGAAACTTCATAATGAACAATAATATCATCCACTTATACGACATGGGCTAGCATCAAAACTGTACAAGGTGCTTATACCAAAATCAACAACCTAATCCACTTATAATTTTTAGAATGGTTATTGTACATAGAGTCTAGAACCCTGTACCTCAGAGTTTTTTCACATATAGTGACCAATAGGAAGAACGTAAAAATAGGAGTGGGAGAAAGAAAGAGAAAAAAAAAAAAATGGAAACCACACATAAGGGGGGTCTCTTCCCCGCTCCACCGACAGAGTGGGACCAATAAACGTTATACAATTACTCCACTACCAATTTCTCCTCTCAATATCGCATTCTGAATCCATTCAGAGTGTTTAAAAGATGCAATAAGACTTCTTTGAACTTCTAGTGGATTGGAGAAAATATACTCTCCCCATTTCCTGAAAAAATTATCAATTTCCCTTTCAGAAGATATCTGAGTTTCATATTGTTCATAAATTAATTTGGAATTTAGCATGTTCAGAATAGTGGTAAACATAGGGCTTTCTATTAGATTTCCAAGAGGAGAAAATGATATTTCTGGCACATAGGATTACAAAATTAATAAATTTTATATTTTCCTCCCTTCCTTCGTATTCCCTTAAAAAGATAATTTCCTCCATATTCAGGGGGATTTTGGACTTTAATATTTTTGAGAGCCAAAATGAAACTTTTGCCCAAAACTGTTTAACTTTGGGGCATGCCCAAATACAGTGAATCAAGTTAGCGTTTGGGTGGCGGCAGCGTGCACATTCATACCTTTGTATTTTATTCCACTTCCCTAACTTCTCTGGGGTGATGTATGTCCTATTAATTATTCTAAGGTGAGATTCACACCAAGATAGCAAGGGAGTCGCTGACCAAGCCCTATCAACACTTTCTTGAATTGTCTTAAGCTCTATTTGAGGAATGTCTAGTGACCATCTTTCGCAAAGCCGTTCCATACCTTATAGTCCTTCTTTAACCAATAATAACCTGTACCATCGTGATATGGATGCTTTGCCTATCTGGCAACAGATCAGGCCTTTATTTAAAGTTTCCCAGTTTGTGTTAAAGTCTTCCAGAGCTGTGGTATTGAGAAAATGCCTAATTTGAAAGTATCCAAACATGTCGCGATTAAGCAGATTATATTTTTCTTTTAGATAGCCAAATGTATGTATAACTTGTCTATCTAAATCAATACATTGTACAAAATACACTAGACCCTCTGCCTTCCACCTCTTGAAAATTTCGGTGTCAGAGCCTGCGGGGAAGACTGGATTATTTTGTATTGGCAAATATTTAGAGCACTGGAAATTAGTACCGACAGCCGAACATAATTTTTGCCAGGCTATGATAGAATTTTTAAATGTATGCATCTCTTTAAGTAGAGGAGGCCAATCTTTTTGCCTCATATGTATTAAAGCTTTTAAAGTGTAAGGTTTGAAAAAACTATTTTCTATATCTTTAAGCGCTAACTGTCCCTTGTCTAATAGCCAGTCTGGGACTATATTCATCAAACAGGCCAGATTATAGTTATAAATTGAAGGGAGAGCAAAGCCTGCCTTTTCCTTTGGTTGATTTAGTCTTTTTAGAGATAACTTATGCTTGGCTTTTCCCCATAAAAATCGCCTAAATGCGGAGTTTAATATTTTTATATCTCCTTTTCGGAGGAAAAGTGGGATGTTCTGCATTATATACAGGAGTTTGGGCAGTGCGATCATTTTTATTAGGTTTATTTTAGCAGCTAATGTTAATGTAAAGGATGTCCATCTAGAGATATCCTCTTAGATTTTCTTAATTACACCAGCAACATTGACTCAATACCACTCTTCTGGGCAATTTGTTACATTAATGCCCAAATATTTTATCATGTTGACCTCCTTAAAGGGCAATGCCCCCAGAGATTCTCTGGACCTGTTTAACCACAAGATCTCTGATTTTTTTGAATTTATTGCATAACCTGAGAATTATTCGAATCTATCCAATAGACTCAATAATATAGGCACATTCTCCTTAGTATTAGAAAGAAATACAAGCAGATTGTCTGCATATAAGGAGATTTGAATATCTATCACCCCAAGTTTAACCCCCTTAATGGAGTTGCGTAATACTATAGCCAAGGGTTCAGTGCAGAGGTTAAATAGTAACGGGGAAAGTGGGCACCCTTGTCGGGTACCCCGCGCCAATTTGAAACATTCTGTACACCTACCATTCACTATTAAGGCTGACCTTGGTTTATCATATAATGCTTGTATGAAGGAGAGGAAGGCACCCCTAATTCCAAATTGTTCTACTGTGGTAAATAAGTGATCCCAGATAATGGAATCAAATGCCTTTTCGGCGTCGAGAGCAATGATTGCCTTGTCCTCCCTGTTGATTTCTTTCTGATATTATAATATTCTGTTGTTAATAATAATTTCCTTAAGTTTGAAAAAAGGGATCTACCCTTTAAAAAAACAGTTTGATCTGGATGAATTTGCTTGTCCAAAATTTTTTGTAATCTAGTTGCCAAAATGCTTGTTAATAGTTTATAGTCGCGTTGAGCAAGGATATGGGATGATAGGAGTCTAAATTTTCCGCATCCTTGCCCTTCTTTAAGATTAACACTATTAAGGAAGCACTAAAGTTACTCGAAATAGCATGTCCTTGCAAGTAATATGCATTAAACAATTCGCATAAAGGATCCATTACTTGCTGTATAATAATGTTATAGTATTCTGCCGGAAATGTATCCGGACCTGCAGCTTTATTAAGCCTACTTCCTTTTATTGCCTGAGTGACTTCCTCTCTATTAATTGATTCACACATAGACTTGCATGCGTCCACATCCAATGTAGGAAGCCTACATGTATTCCAGAAAGCTTTTTTATTAGCTTCATTAATATCCTTAGATAAAAAAATTTGAGTATAGTATTCTAGAAATTTTTCGCTTATATCCTTAGACTGTGTTAACCTTCTGCCGTTAACTGATATTGCGGATATATAATTAGAGCCCCGATTTTGTTTAACTAGATTAGCTAAGTTTTTATCTATCTTTCCCCCATACTTATATAATCTTGCATTGACCCTAGCAATTGTGCTAGCAGCTTTTTGTTGAAGGAATATATATCTTTCTTTTTTTGCATTGACATAACTCTGCCAGTTAGACGGCGAAGCTATATGTAAATAGGTGTTATAAGCATTTGATAGCTGGTTTGTTAACTGTCCCTCCCTGAGCTGTTTTTTTTTCCATAGCTTATGTAAGTATACTTTTATTTCGCCACAAAGTACTGCCTTCGAGGCCTCCCAGTATATCTCAGTATATCTCAGGGCTTTCTTATTAAAACATTCATACTTTTTCCAAGAATCTATTAACCAATTCTGAAATTTAAGATTTGAGTATAAATATTTTGGGAAAGGATATGTGGGGCTATTTTTCCTGGAGGAACCAATTGTTAGGGATAATGATATTGGAGCATGATCTGAAATAGTAATCATGTTTATATCTGCCTCAGCAATCCCTATGAGCCTTTCGTTTATTAATATATAGTCTATCCGTGATAGCGATTTGTACGTGTTGGACTTACATGTATAACCTATTAGCTCTGGATTCTGGATTCGCCAAACATCCTTTAGATTTAGCGTGTTCCTGAAGTTTCTAAAGCGAGTGATATTACATTTTTCTCGACCCATCCCTCTCGCCTTGAGCGGCCATCTATCTAATGGAAGTTGAGCTATTAAATTAAAATCACCAGCAACTATCAGATTGCTTTCTATATATGGTGTCAATTTAGCTTGTATTTTCTCCCAGAATTCTGGGCTTTGATTGTTAGGTCCATAAATATTGCACAATATATATACTTGATCCTTTATCTCTAGCTGCAATATTATAAACCGTCCCTCCGCATCTATCTCTAAGTGAGCAATCTTGTATTTTAGATTTTTTTGTAGCAGAATAGCCACCCCACATTTCCTAGTGGTTCCTACTGAAGCGATAACTTCACCCACCCAATCCGTTCTCAATTTATTAACTTCCTTTTGGGTTACATACGTTTCCTGTAAGAATGCAATATTGCATTTAAGTTTTTTAAGATTTTTTATGACCATTTTTGTTTTAATTGGGTTTGTTATGCTTCTGATATTCCAGGATACCAGATTAATATTTACAACCTCCGCCATTCTAATAACCTATAGAATTTAATTCTCTTTTTACTTTTATTCTCCATTGTGTAGCGGGTATCCCAAAAGCCTGATGTAACCCTTTCTATCGGGGGAGGGGGGGAGAGAGAGAGAGGGACATAAAAAAAGAAAAGAAGAGAGGAGAAAAAAAAATAAAGAAAAAGGGGAGGGGGAAATGACAAAAAACATACACTGATAATTAAAATCATCTTCCAATATATGCATTAGCACTGTAATAAGGATATTACTCTTTCATATTCTTCGAGAACCAATCACATTCTTACTCATTCTCCTCTAAAAACATGTTTGCTTCTTGGTATGTATTTAACATAAACCAAGTGTTATCTTTACGGACCTTGATTCTAGCTGGATACAATAGGAATGCTTCAATACCTTTTTTAATAATGCATGTACATAGAGGGGCCATAGCCTTCCGCCTATTTGTGGTTTCAACCGAATAATCCTGGAACATTAATAGTTTACCACCTTCTAGCAAGACTTCCTTCTATTTACGGTATGCATTTAACAGATCTACTTTGTCTTGGTAGTTTAACAATTTCACTATCACTTGTCTAGGTATCTGTACGCCATCAGCTCTTATTCTTTCCTGCCCTGTTCTATGAACTCTTTCGACCACTATCTGTCGTTTAGGGTCTGGCATGTCTAATAGGTGGGGTAGTTTCTCTACTATAAATTTTTTTAAATCAATATATTCTGCTGTTTCTGGAACCCCTATGAGTCTCAAGTTATTCCTTTTGGATCTATCCTATAGATCATCTACCTTATCCTGCAGTTTTTTTAATGAGGTTCTATAAAAGATTGAGTCTTGTTCTGCTGTGTTCATTCTATCCTCGATGTCCGCAGTTCAACAGCTTCTATTCTACTATTGAAAACATGTATTTCATTTGTAAGTGTGAGCACATCTTGGCGTTGTTGATCAAATTGTGGAGACATTGCCACACATATGGCTTTTACCAAGGCTTGTGAATCTGTGTCCATTTTAAAGCTACTACTCTCTTCCAGTATACTATCCTGCAACACAATAGCAGTTTTGCTTTTCTTATCTTTTTTAGCGGCCATTACTGGCGATTTTGCTTTCACTGTGTGTACAAATTTCTCCATATGTGTACCATGAAAGTGTATCTAATTAAACAAAAATGTGAAATCGTGATAGTATCATAAACAGTGCAATATACCACAATATTCCCCTGAAGCCTGTATGTCCAGGCTTACCTAAAGTTATCAATGTCCCCAAGGACCTAAACTTAAATTTGTACAATTCAACTTTAATTTTTCAAAGCGTGCTTATACTCTTGTGTGTGCAAAAAAAGCATTATTGTTAGTTCACCTTTCCACTACTTATATGTGTCAAATTATGCAAAGATCTCCTAACTGAGTCCTTGCATTTCAGCTTTAAACCTTTCAATCGTGCTTGTGTTCTCCCGCAAAGGAGTAGAGACAAAAGTTTAACAAAAAAAAACCAAAAAAAACTTCACCTTATAAGCAATTAATGTGTGTGCAAAAAAACAGAACACAGTTTTATAAGTACTGAATCAGCAGACCTTTTAAAAAATCCCATCTGCAGCATGATATACCAAAATAATCTAATTTAGTGTTTCAAATGACAAGTAATCAAACCTTCAATATATTTAGTTCGACAACATTTGACAGCATTATAGTCATTATAAGCCTTAGTCCACCAACTATAAAGCAGCAATAGAGTATAGGGTCTGTGAGGGACTTCCTGATTTTCAAGTGTAATATAGATGAATCTGAGGAGACTCAGCCTTTATGATGTATAGCAATAACGAGGGAGAAAGAGCAGAGTAAGACACAGTTCCCTTAATTTGCTTTAACCTTCAAAGAACGACATAAGTCAGAGGTATAAGCTGGCAACCATAAAATATGGCGAAATTTCTTCACCCTCCCAACAGACCGACACACCTTTTGAGATTATATTGCAAGAAACGACCTGGATTAATTACAGGTAGAATGTATCACACAGCTTATGCAATCTTGCTTAATAGAGTCAATTTCAGTAGACCGCCTCATACACTTTCCCTTATGGCGCTAGCTTGCAGGACCCCGTGTAACCTTGATCAAGTTTATATGAATATTGTTAAACGTATATCTTAAACACCTTGCGGTGCTGCAGGGGTGAAATTATATCCAGCAATTTAGATGAAAAAGTTCCTTTAGAGTACAAATTCTTTCAACTGTAATTTCCCTTTACGCTTGCTACATTAATAAGCTGACTTTATACTGCAGCCCGTTGCTGATATTTTAGGTGGTTATACAGATTCAGCCCACCTCTCCTGAGTCCCAGATTTTCCTGACCTGTGAGGGGTAAATTAATGCTTTACACAGGGCTACTTCACTGGCCACAGGGTGAGGGACTTAGGCATAGGACATGTACTTAGGGGGTGGAATAATACTGAGAATCATCAATTATTACTATGTCCTTTTCCTTATTTCCCCATCTTATCTTGCCACTCTTCACCCTCCCCTGTTCTTCCAGACTAGAGACTGGCACTACTTCTTAGCACTGCATCTCCTGTACTGCAGAGCTGTTCCTCAAAAAGCAAGATAGACCAGGTAGCTTCACTGGCGACTTCTGGTAGGGACTTACTCTGCTACTTATTAGCATACAAAAGTCACTGTTAGAATCCATCAATATACAACTCTTTAGCACTTGTGCCACATTAAACTATCTTCACCCTCCCAGGTCTACCAGACTTAAATTACCCGTATATATTATTTACATGAAAGAAGGACATGAAACATAGAAGATTATATCTAGAAGAGGAGTCCCCCTTTTACTCCTTATCAATGCGAAGCATATACCAAATAGACTGTCTGTGGCCAATAGACAGTATTAGGCCTGTATAGGGTTTTACCGGACCAAGCTATGATGTTCCCAGCTTGTGCGACCTCCCTGCCGAATTGCTCCGGCTGTTTCTCAGACTGGACGATCCTGCCAAGAGATTATGAGGACACGGACTTAGGTAGGTGTGTGTATTCGGCCAGGCCAAGACTCCTTGCCTCCGAATTACTGTATTTCAGTGGCCGTGAAGCGCCAGTGGCGTAGTGTCAATCGCTGCGCGTAGTTACTCGGGGCTGCCACCACTCTCCTCACCACTTGCTGCTGGCATGCTCTGCCGCTCACTGCCGCCTCCACGCTTCCATGCGCACCTACGTCACAGTGCAGACTAATGCCGTAACTGGAAACCTCCATGCAAATATATAGCTATTGTTATTTACACTTCGTCCATCCCTTCTCCTAGCTTTTAAAAATGTATAAATCCAAACTATTCCAAAATCCTAATCTTTTCCAGTCCTGTGCCAATAGGGTTTTGTACTTGCATTACACACAATTAGATAAGTGCAATGGGATGCATTTTAAGATCCTATTGATAGAAAGACCATAGCTTTTTAGCTTGTTGTATGGAAAGATGCATTTCCCTGGCACAGGTCCTTAGTCCATTTGTGCCATAGGAAGCATATCTGTCTGATGCCTTTCCAAAGAACAGCTAAGCTCATGATATTCTTGACAGTTCTCCTGTTTATAAAAAATAAAAACCAACCCCAGGCATGCATTTTGTGAAGGTGCAAATGGGCCTAAACAGGCTGTTTATTCCTTGTTGTGAACCTAAAGTTTTAAGAAAATGTAATATCGTCAATAATACAAATCCCACAAACATTATAGCGTTTAGGGAAATTTGTATCTTCAAATGTATGTTTTTTGTGCAGATGGTAACGTAGTGATATCGCTAAAATATTTCTGTCTAAACTAATGGTTCTTAGCGCCTTAAAGGGACAGTCTAGTCCAAAATAAACTTTCATGATTCAGATAAAGCATGTCATTTTAAACAACCTTCCAATTTACTTATATCACCAATATTGCTTTGAACTCTTGGTATTCTTAGTTGAAAGCTAAACCTAGGAGGTTCATATGCTAATTTCTTAGACCTTGAAGGCCACCTCTTATCTGAATGCATTTTGACAGTTTTTCCACCAATAGAGGGTGTTAGTTCATGTGTGTCATATAGATTACATTGTGCTCACGCCTGTGGAGTTATCAAGGAGTCAGCACTGATTGGCTAAAATGCAAGTCTGTCAAAAGAACTGAAATAAGGGAGCAGTTTGCAGAGGCTTAGATACAAGGTAATCACAGAGGTAAAAAGTATATTAATATAACTGTGTTGGTTATGCAAAACTAGGGAATGGGTAATAAAGGGATTATCTATCTTTTAAAACAATAACAATTCTAGTGTAGACTGTCCCTTTAACTAAATATTTTAGGAAATATAAAAGGGTAGTTTCATTTCTACATAATTCTCTATTACTAGCCACATATTAAAGTGATAGTAAATCCTAGTGTTTGTGAAATGCTAGGATTTACCAATGCAACAAATAAAGGGGACTCTGAAAGTTCCTTTTTTTTTGTTTGCAGCATTTGGCTTGCTGAGCGCCTCAGGCCACCCGCAGCAGAACACTATTTTATCACTGAGGTGACGTTTCCACCTCTAAGCCAATAATCGTGCGGGCCAGCTGGCATTATGCCAGATATCTAGCACTCTATTGGCTAAAATCTCAGTGATAAAATAACGTTCTGCTGCGGGCAGACAAATACAGGAACTTTCAGCATGAAGTATTTTATACTTCATGACTGAAAATCTCCTTTATTTCTTGTGCTGGTAAATCCTAGCATTTCACAAACGCTAGGATTTACATCACTTTAAAACAAGCATTCAATAGTCTATGTTAGCCCCTTTATCCTTCACATTTTATTCTATGGAATGTAAGTGGTCCTGATTTTACCGTTTGTCTTGCAGAGGTTTTAAGATGTGGGGTGAGTTGGCATGGGTGCTACGAGGGGCAGCCCGCGTTGGGCAGGCCGCAGTTGAAGGAGGGTTAGAGAAGCTGCAAATGGCTACTGACACATCCACTCTGGGATCTGGGATTAAAACAGCGCAAGCCACTGCAGAACGATGTGTAGGAACTTTGTTCACACGTTATCAGGTGGGTATATGGACTTTCAATTCCTTAAACATATCACTGTTTTTAGATATTAGTCACATAATCCTACAAGTACAGTTATTAATTGGGCACCAATTCTATTTCTTTCAGGTCCAAACCTCTGATTCTAGAGTACGTTCAAGCTCTCCTGAACATGATGCTGCCAATTGGAGTGTTGCATCAGAGTTTCCACCAGCAGAAGAAGTAGACCTTAGCAGTGAAGGTTCAACAAGTGTGAACCCGTCGAGTGAGCATCCTCCTAAGAATGGTCCTGGACAATTCAGATCAGGCATTGGGAAGGTCGGGGACGTACGTTATTACAGCACCATAAGGGGATTAACAGCTGATGAACTCAGGAGAGCAAGAGAAGCAAAGTTGCAGAAGGGAGATGAGGAACAAGGGAGGCCTACAAGGCAAAAGGTGAGAGGACATCTTTGTTGACATGTTAGGTATAATATTTTATGTTATAGTTTTTAATCCTATAATGCACACGTCATAACTATGAATTATTGTCAGAATTTATATATGTAGCATCATAATTATAGTATGCAATTTCCATGATGACTCTAATATGAAATTAATTTTGTTTTTGTTGTTCCAGCTCAGTGATAGAGCACGTGAAAGAAAGGTGCCCGCATCTCGGATGAGCAGATTGGCAAATTTTGGAGGTAAGTAAGTTTATTTTTTTTCACTCAATGCTTTGCTTATTTATATCAGTGTCTGCTTTAGTGTTTGGTTATGTTTTTAGGCTGTTGAGAAAGAGAAAAGCATCCTTATAGGACTCATTAATTATAATAATTTACACAGTTACAAGTCAATACAGAATACTCTATCCACTAAACCCATCAATGCTTTGTAGGCTAATGAGAAAATAAAACTTAGCTTTTATTCTTATATAGCATAAAAAAAAATATTATATATATTAAAAAGTAGTTTAAAAGTAATAAATACACTAATCACATTCCCCAAAATACTTCCAATGATCGTATAATTGCAATACCAATCAAACATTAAATCCTGCCTATCAGTAAACACATAAAACAGGCAGTTATCCCCTTTATTGTAAATGAGTCAAAACAAGTAGATAAACTGCCTATAAATTACTTTTTTATGAATGATCCCTCCTTGGGATCATTTATATTGGTTGGCCCCTGCCTGGGTTTCACCTTTTTAAATACAATAATTATTTAAAAAGGATAACTGTTTGCATGTAAGTTTTGTAGCTATTGGACATACTCATAAAAATAGAGGGTAAATACCACACCATTCACATGGATTCCTAAATATAAGTATCATTAAATCACATTAAAAACAGGAAGGAGTGTCATGGTTGAAAATGCCCAACATGCGTTTCGCTTGTGGCTTTGATATATTGTTTATTTTATTTTATCTTTTTTACCCTTTTCTTTTATGCAGGTTTAGCAGTCAGTCTGGGTATTGGCGCCCTCACGGAAGTAGCGAAGCAGTCTCTAAGTGGTGAAGAGAAGCAGAACGGTGAGAACCAGGAATTTTTAGTTTTATTTTATTGTTATTGTGTGTGTCTCACCACCCACAACCTTCTTGCCGTTCTACAGGCAGCCGTTCCTATCTGGAGACAAACCCTTTCTTGACCGAGTCTAACGCGGAAAAGATTGTAGATACTCTGTGTAAGGTGCGGGGAGCTGCGCTGAAGATTGGGCAGATGCTGAGTATCCAAGGTAAGATGTGTAACGAAAAGGTTGTTAGTGGGAGTGGTCAAGGGAGCACTAAGTTCTCACTAGCTGCACCTACCTTGTAGATCCCTTTCTCATAACAGTTCACCACTTTCCTACTCATAAACTACCACACACACCCTTCTATATCCACAATCAATTTGTTACACGCTGCATCGACACACAATAACCTCCAAGCACTTTTTTACACTTTATACCTATGTTTAGTGTCACCATCCTCAATGTCCACAAACCACTTCACATGTCACATTTTCATCTAATTATTATTATCATCATTATCATCATTATTTGACAGTGTCCTCCGCAGGACCTTTTTGATGGGTCCATCATCCTTATAAAATATTAAAGGACCAGTCAACACAGTAGATTTGCATCAACAAATGCAGTATAACAAGACAATGCAATAGCACTTAGTCTGAACTTCTAACGAGTAGTAGATTTTTTTTTTTCTGACAATTTTAAAAGTTATGTCTATTTCCACTCCCCCTGTACCATGTGACAGCCATCAGCCAATCGCAAATGCATACACGTACCATGTGACAGCCATCAGCCAATCACAAATGCACGTTTGTGCGTTTATTCTGGGAATTCTTGAATATGCTCAGTAGGAGCTGGTGACTCAAAAAGTTTAAATATAAAAAGACTGTGTACATTTTGTTAATGAAAGTAAATTGGAAAGTTGTTTAAAATGGCATGCTCTATCTGAATCATGAAAGTTTAATTTTGACTTGAGTGTCCCTTTAAGCCAAAAATAAGCTAAAATCAGCTAATATGAAAATGTTTCAATGTTTATTGCTCAAATTATCATGAAAAACATTGGTTAAATTATTCAATTACTTTGTGCTTTGGATAGCAGGTTAGAAAGTATTACACTCCCCCCATCTAATGCCAACCAGCTGACAACGGATTCTGTGGAATACACCAGCTAATTTTTCAGTGCTAGGGTGCAATAAATAGAGACAAAACTGAAGGCTGGATTAAATGGCTCTGCTCCCTAGAGAGCTTCAAGGGATACTATACCCAAAATTTTTCATTCATGATTCAGATAGAGCATGCAAATTTAAGCAACGTTCTAATTTCCTTCTATTATCAAATTATCTTTGTTCTCTTGCTATCTTTATTTGAAAAAAATCAGGAATCTAAGCTAGTTCAGTGCTTGCTGATTGGTGGCTATCTAAATCATGAAAGTTTAATTTTGACTAGACTGTCCTTTAAAGTACTGAGTCAATATAATTTTTTTTTAAACAATACTAATGGAAATTCTTACTATATTTTTAATTTGTTGAAGTGAAAGAAGCATTTCTCGGTTGTAAGTCAACCACATAAAAAAGGCTATATGTAATGTGTTGGTATGAAAATATTAATCCTGAGATAAATTAAGATGCATTTACAACTATTGAAGGGACATAATACTCATATGCTAAATCACTTGAAAGTGATGCAGTATAACTGTAAAAAGCTGACAGGAAAATCTCACCTGAGCATCTCTATGTAAAAAGGGAAGATATTTTACCTCACAATTTCCTCAGCTCACCATTGTAAGTGCTGTGTAAAAAGTTATTTAATACAAATCATCAACCGCAACAACCGGCGTTCCGCTGGAGTACTTGTCGCAGGAGGCTGACGTCATCAAGGAGCAGCCACAGAAAGGTCTCTACAAATCAGGCAAGATGCTAGCCCAAAGAAAGCAGGAACCAATCACTACTAAGGCAAACAGTAACAAAGTATAGGCTGTACAACGGGTCAAATTTAAAAACAAAAAAACATTTATTGAAGAAAATAATACTTGGGCAGACATGGAAAAACAGACAGTGCTGTGTAAAAAGTTATACTTCAGCTGCTGCCCAGCTGTAGGTAAAAAAAAAAAAATATGAAGAAACTAACAGCAGCCAATCAGCATCAACAGTGCTGAGGTCATGAACTCTTTTACTGTGATCTCATGAGATTTCACTTAACCAGGGTTGGCTCCAGAACGAATGAAATGGGGGGGGGGGCATTTTTTTTACAAAGCATGTATTAGAGTCAAACTAAGAGCAGACCTACCTATTCTGTAGGAAAGTGTAGCTTCTGGCTGGCTTATCCCCCACTTTTAACATTTGGAGAATATGTGCTAAATCACTAGGTAAAAGAATGAAGTCTAAATCCTATGCAGTGCACTAAAACAGAACCATTAAACTTGAGACCCCCAGTGCAATAGCTCCTTAAAAACAATTCACCCCTTACTCACCATGGTCCAAAACCCTTAAACTCATTCTCAAATCTCAATCATGTCCCCTAACAGCCATGCACCCCAAACCCCCAATGCAATTAACCCCTTTGTTTGCAATAGCAGTGAGGATACTAGGTTTTCAGGTACTGGTAATTTTGTAGATTAGATTTAGCTATACCTGTTTCGCAATAACTAACGGATATCAGGCTACTTAAAGGGACACTGTACCCAAATTTTTTCTTTTGTAATCCAGAAAGAGCATGCAATTTTAAGCAACTTTCTAATTTACTCCTATTATCAATTTTTCTTTGTTCTCTTGCTATCATTATTTGAAAAAGAAGGCATCTAAGCTTTTTTTTGGTTTCAGTACTCTGGACAGCACTTTTTTATTGGTGGATGAATTTATCCACCAATCAGCAAGGACAACCCAGCTTGTTCACAAAAAATGGGCCGGCATCTAAACTTACATTCTTGCATTTCAAATAAAGATACCAAGAGAATGAAGAAAATTTGATAATAGGAGTAAATTAGAAAGTTGCTTAAAATTTAATGCTCAATCTGAATCATTAAAGAATTTTTTTCGGTACAGTGCCCCTTTAATACAACCTATGTACTGTGAGCCTATAAGAATATGATTGTATCATATAAATATAAGTCTATACATGCCATAAAAGCCATTTATAGACTTATATTTATATGATACAATCATTTTCTTATCATGGTCTATTGTTTAAGAAAATGAGTAACTCACGATAGTTAGGTAAAATTAATAGGGTTAAAGACAAGCCCAAAAAGTCTCTAACTTCCAATTCCAAATAAGAGGTTGAGACACGAAGCTCCTTGCAGATGCGTGATGCGACCTCACAGTTCGGCAGCTAACTTCGCCCCAGCATGCAGCATTACTTTATTTTATTTATTATTTTTAAAGCATATGATCATATCAATATTTTTTGAGGGGGCACAGCATTCCATTTGGGTAGGCATTGCCCCCCAATGCCCCCCCTTGGTGCCGACCCTGCACTTAACTCTCATGAGATTTCATAGTAAACTTCTTCAAACTGAATAGGGAAATAACATGAGTGTGCACAAAGCTCACTCCCTTGCCTGTCCTGGGACAGACATACTGATTTGCTGTTTAAAGGGCCATAATACCCAAATGTTTAAACACTTGAAAGTGATGCAGCATAGCTGTAAAAAGCTGACTAGAAAATATCACCTGAACATCTCTATGTAAAAAAGAAAGATATTTTACCTCAAAAATTCCTCAGTAGCCACCTCCCATTGTAAAGGATTTCTAAGCAGCATTTTAGTGTGTCTGTCCTGGGACAGCTGAAAGGATGAGTGAACTCTCATATTATTTCACCAATCAGGTAAAGGAAGATTACTATGGAATCTCGTGAGAGTTAAGTGAAATCTCATGAGATCACAGTAAAAGAGTTCATGACCTCAGCACTGCTGATGCTGATTGGCTGCTGTTCATTTCTTCATTTTTTTTTTTTTTTTTTACCTGCAGCTGGGTATAACTTTTTACACAGAACTTACTCTGCTGAGCTGAGGAAATTGTGAAGTAAAATCTCTTCCTTTTTTACATAGAGATGCTCAGGTGATATTTTCCTGTCAGCTTTTTACAGTTATACTGCATCAGTTTCAAGTGATTTAGCATACGAGTATTATGTCCCTTTAAAGTCCTTTACAATGGGGTGTGAATACTTAGTACTTTTTGAGGTAAAATATCTTTCTTTTTTTACATAGAGATGCTCAGGTGATATTTTCCTGTTAGCTTTTTACAGCTATGCTGGATCACTTTAAAGTTTTTCAACATTTGGGTATCATGTCCCTTTAAACAATAAAATAGCCTTTCATTATCATTATCTCTTATTTCAAAGTAGCCCGTTGGCTTGTTCTCATAGTTGTTTTTGCTTTATAGCAATCCTCTGGCCATGATTTGTTTTTGTTTGTTTTCACTTGCTTTGCAAATGAGCAGTCTAAGTTAGGTTTGCCATATTGCCACTTTAAGAGAGGACACTTATGAAAAATACATGTCAGGGGCTGTTTAACCCCTTAATGACCGAGGACGTGCAGGGTACGTCCTCTTAAAAAAGTCACTTAACGACCAAGGACGTACCCTGCACGTCCTCGGTTTGGAAAGCAGCTGGAAGCGATCCTGATCACTTCCAGCTGTTTTCCGGTTATTGCAGGATGCCTCGATATTGAGGCATCCTGCAATAACATTTTTTACCCCTCCGGTGCAGAGAGAGACACTCTGTGGCCCTCTCTGCACCGGACATCGATGGCCGCATTCGTTGGTGGGTGGGAGCTGAAGTGGGAGGTGGGTGGGCGGCCATCGATGGCTTCTTAGTCAGAGAGGGGGGCGGGATCGGGGGCGCGCACGGGGGGTGGCGGGCGGGCGCGTGCACGGGGGGGGTGGCGGGCGGGCGCGGGTGGGAACCGCTACACTACAGAAAAAAGTTACAAGTAAATTGTAAAAAAAATGAAAATAAACTTATTTTTTTAAAAGCATCTAAGGGATCAGGAAGGGGTGGGGGGTTGGTATTGGGGGGGGGAAGCTACACTACAGAAAAGGGACATTTTTTTAATAATAACAGCATATTTTTCACTAAAATGGGTACTGGCAGACAGCTGCCAGTACCCAAGATGGCGCACATTAAGTCAGAGGGGGAGGGTTAGAGAGCTGTTTGGTGGGGGATCAGTGAGGTTGGGGGCTAAGGGGGATCCTACACATATTGAGAATATGATAGTGAAAGACAGCACTTATTTTCCTTCTGCGGCACAGGAAAAGGGTTAGCCAGACCCCAATGTATATCCAAAAGAAAGTATTTATCCAGCCATCAGTTAAACTTTAAAATAGACCTTTATTCATTTCTTACAGGGTCCATCATGTCAAACAACGTTTCAAACCTATACTAGGTTCTTAATCATGTCTACTGAATAGTGTACAGGTGTGTCTTTTATACCTGTCCAATTTTTAATCAGATTGCACATCAGTGCCATCTTGTGGTCAAAATTTAAAATTACATGTGACAAACAATTTAAAGAAATTTATTATGAATTGCTATATTTTAGTTTGGTTTTTCCATTATTCATGTATGTTTGTCACATGGAAATTTAAAACCAAATTTATATACATACAATTAAAACCTATACACATTG
The DNA here is from genome assembly GCF_027579735.1 of Bombina bombina. NCBI lineage: Eukaryota > Metazoa > Chordata > Amphibia > Anura > Bombinatoridae > Bombina > Bombina bombina. The sequence goes on along the minus strand of NC_069505.1, from coordinate 519,563,864 downwards.
TAATATCAGAATCAAATATGCTGTTACAGGTATATGCCATCATAATCAAAAGAATAATGACCATTCAAAATCTTTATTTAGGCCTTCAGGTGTCATTGTGTTTAGTCTGTTTATCCAAAACATCTCCCTTTTTTTAAGCATCTGGTCCCTGTCACCTCCCCTCCTGGGTCTGTCAACTTGTTCAATAACTTGAAACCTAAGTTGACTGATGTTATGACCCATGGAGAGGAAGTGACAGGAAACAGGAGCTTCCATATTTTTATTTCTAATGTTGGATTTATGTTCAGTGATTCTTGTTCTTACTTCCCTACTCGTTTCTCCTATATAAATCCTGGCACACGGACATTTGATAAGATAGATAGAATATGTGCTTCTACATGTTAGATGTTTTTTTATAGGGTATTTGGTTCCCTTAATGGGGTGAAAAAAATCTTTTCCTTTTATTATTGAACTGCAGTGACTGCAATGTAGGCATGGATAACACCCTCTATTGTCTGATCCCATTGTTGTTTGTATAGTCTTTCTATTGCTACCTATATCTGCCCTTACTAATTCATCTCTCAAATTTTTAGTTTTCTTATAGGCTACCATAGGAATGTTTTTGAAATTCTCCACTTGGGGATTACAGTCTCTCAATATGTGCCAGTGTCTATTTATGATGTGTGATATTTTTGTTCCTAGGGAGTTGTATTGGGTTACAAATATCATCCTGTTTTCTTTTGTTATATTTTTAGTGTTGTCAGTTTCCTTGTTTTTAAAGTATTTCAACTGTTTTGTAATTAATTCTTCTGGATACCCTCTTCTTTTGAATTTATCTGCCATTTCATTTAGTCTTATGTCACATATCTTTTCGTCAGTCACTATTCTTTTTACTCTTTTAAATTGACCTTGCGGTATTGCCTCTATTGTTTTTTTTGAATGAAAACTGTCATATTGTAATATTTTATTTTTATCTATGGGTTTCACATACAAGTCAGTTTTCAAAAATCCCTGTTCTTTATATACAAAGGTGTCTAGAAATGCTACTCCTGTTTCTTCCATGTTAAGTGTAAATTTGAGACCAGCTACAGATGTGTTGAGGTGTTGAACAAATTGCAGTAGGCTACCAGTGTCACCCCACCATATGCCAAATATGTCATCCACAAATCTCCACCATGCCGCACCATATTTTAAAAATAATGGATGTGAGTATATGAATTTCTCTTCTATGTGGGACATAAAAATGTTGGCATATGTTGGGGCTACACTGGAGCCCATTGCTGTGCCTTGCTTTTGTAGAAAAAAAGTGTCTTGAAATAAAAAATAGTTGTGATACAGTATGACAGATAATAAACTTATCAGAAATTGTATTTCATTTTCATTGTATATATTGTTGGTTTTCAAAGTGTTAGTTACTGCTTCAATGCCACTGGTGTGTTTAATTGATGTATATAAGCTTGTGACATCTAATGTATACAGTATGCATTTGTCTCCAATCTGTCCAATATCTTTTAATTTAGCAAGAAAATCATTGGTGTCTTTTAAATATGAAGATGTATCTAATAGATAAGGTTGTAATACTTTATCTAAAAATATTGCAATTTTTGAAAAAATTGAATTTACTCCTGCCACTATTGGGCGTCCTGGTGGTTGATGTTTGTCTTTGTGTATTTTTGGTGAAATATATATTACTGGTCTTACTGGGTTTTTTTCAATGAGGCATTCTTTGAATTCATTTGTAATAATACCATTTTTGATTGCTACATTAGTGATATGTTCTATTTCTTTCCCTATTTGAATTGTGGGATCTCTAGTCAAGGCTTCATATACTGTGGTGTCATTGAGTTGTCTCTGTATCTCTTTCACATAATCAATTTTATTTAATAACACCACTGCCCCGCCCTTATCCGCTTCCTTTATTATGATTTCCTTGTTATTTTTTAACTTGTTGATGGTATCTTGTTGCTTTCTATCAATGTGCACTAGTTCTCTCTTTTTATTTCTTTTTAAAAGATTTTTTACTTCTTTTTGGACTAATTTGGCGAATGTAGCTACACTGTGTTGTGTTGGTGGGTTGAATTTGCTTTTACTTTTGATACCAAATGTTTTAGGATCATTAAACCTGATGTCTTTTTTCTTAGCATCAATTTTGTTAGCTATTGGTATCTCTGTTATGTCTTTCAAGGTGGAAAAATGGACCTTGAGTTTTAGTTTCCTAAAAAATCTTTCTAAGTCTTGTTCTATGATAAATTCATCATGAGTGTTTGGTGGACAATATGATAAGCCTTTATTCAATATCTTATATTCTGTTTCTGATAAGATGTAATTAGAGATGTTGTGAACTAAGTCATCTTCTATGTGAGCATAATTAGTTTTATGTGTAGTGTTAGTTGTAAACTTATTTCCCCTTGAACTCGAATTAGTGATGTTTTCTTTATTTAAAGTGTTAGTGTGCTTTACTAAAGTGCTATTAGTTTGTAGAGTGCATATGTTTATAACATTATTTCTTTCAAATGTATCTTCATCAATTATAGTGTTATCCAATTCTAAAGTGCATGTGTTATCAACATTTAAAGTGTTTGCAGTGCTTATTTCATTACTCTCTAAAGTGTTGGTTTCATTACTCTCCAAAGTGCTATCCAAAGTGCTATAGTTTGCGATACTTATTTCATTATTAATGTTCAAGATGGAGTTTTGTATATTTGTGCCCTTGTCACCATTATTAGCTTTTAAAATTGTGCAATGCTGTGAGTCTTTAATTGCATTGTTTATTACGTTATTTTGTCCATCATCTCTTTGGTAACTTGTGTCTTTTGAAAGTCTGTGCACAGTCTGTTTACAAACATTTACTTTACCCAGATTTGCCGCTTCATTTTGTGTCCTGTTGGTGCTTTTTCTTATATGTTGATTATCAATAAGTGACGTTGGGAGTCTTAGATTTTCAGATTCCTTTATTCCAATATTATTATATTCTCTTGAGAGTTCCTCTTGCTCTTTCTCTTTGTCTTCTTTTTCTAATGTGGTGTGTGGCTCCTCTCCGATCAATAGCGGTATTGCCCCTGCTGATATCCTCTTGTTCGTCGGGCTCTCTGGCACTCTGGTTGTGACGTCGAACGGTATGCGCCTCTTCCGATGCTTGCGCCCGGCGCGGTGTGATCTACGTCTGAATCCTCGGTTAAAAAACCGGCAGACGATTCTGAACCACTACCGCTGATGTCATCCTGAGCCGGGCGTTTCCTTGATTCTCTCCTCCGATCTCTGTTTTCTGCATTGGGAGGTCTTTGGCTGCTGTTTCTCTGTCGCCATTTGTACACATTACCGGAAGAATAATCCTGCTCATCTCGTATGAATTTTGTTCTCTTACGGATCTCCAATTGTTTCCGGTACTCTTGTGTTGATTTTTCCACTTCTTTAATTAATTTGTTATATTCATCCAGTGATATATTGTGAATTAGCTGTTCTTTCTGTTCATTTATGATCTCTTTATATTTGTTTATTTCTCTTTGAGCATATTCCACAGTCCATGTTATTAAATCGTATGAGCATTTGTTGAGAATACTTTCACACATCATAAATAGACACTGGCACATATTGAGAGACTGTAATCCCCAAGTGGAGGATTTCAAAAACATTCCTATGGTAGCCTATAAGAAAACTAAAAATTTGAGAGATGAATTAGTAAGGGCAGATATAGGTAGCAATAGAAAGACTATACAAACAACAATGGGATCAGACAATAGAGGGTGTTATCCATGCCTACATTGCAGTCACTGCAGTTCAATAATAAAAGGAAAAGATTTTTTTCACCCCATTAAGGGAACCAAATACCCTATAAAAAAAACATCTAACATGTAGAAGCACATATTCTATCTATCTTATCAAATGTCCGTGTGCCAGGATTTATATAGGAGAAACGAGTAGGGAAGTAAGAACAAGAATCACTGAACATAAATCCAACATTAGAAATAAAAATATGGAAGCTCCTGTTTCCTGTCACTTCCTCTCCATGGGTCATAACATCAGTCAACTTAGGTTTCAAGTTATTGAACAAGTTGACAGACCCAGGAGGGGAGGTGACAGGGACCAGATGCTTAAAAAAAGGGAGATGTTTTGGATAAACAGACTAAACACAATGACACCTGAAGGCCTAAATAAAGATTTTGAATGGTCATTATTCTTTTGATTATGATGGCATATACCTGTAACAGCATATTTGATTCTGATATTACAATGTGTATAGGTTTTAATTGTATGTATATAAATTTGGATTTAAATTTCCATGTGACAAACATACATGAATAATGGAAAAACCAAACTAAAATATAGCAATTCATAATAAATTTCTTTAAATTGTTTGTCACATGTAATTTTAAATTTTGACCACAAGATGGCACTGATGTGCAATCTGATTAAAAATTGGACAGGTATAAAAGACACACCTGTACACTATTCAGTAGACATGATTAAGAACCTAGTATAGGTTTGAAACGTTGTTTGACATGATGGACCCTGTAAGAAATGAATAAAGGTCTATTTTAAAGTTTAACTGATGGCTGGATAAATACTTTCTTTTGGATCCTACACATAAGCATATGTAAATATGCTAAAAAAAATGCACAAAAAAGCCAAAATTTTCCTTTTATTTTAGTACTGGCAGAGTTTCTGCCAGTACTTAAGATGGCGGGGACATTTGTGGGGTAGGGGAGGGAAGAGAGATGTTTGGGAGGGATCAGGGGGTCTGATGTTTCAGGTGGGAGGCTGATCTCTACACTAAAGCTAAAATTAACCCTGCAAGCTCCCTACAAGCTACCTAATTAACCCCTTCACTGCTAGCCATAATACACATGTGATGCGCAGCGCCATTTAGCAGCCTTCTAAATACAAAAAAGCCACGCCAAAGCCATATATGTCTGCTATTTCTGAACAAAGGGGATCCCAGAGAAGCATTTACAACCATTTGTGCCATAATTGCACAAGCTGTTTGTAAATGATTTCAGTGAGAAACCTAAAATTGTGAAAAATTTTAAAGTTTTTTTTAATTTGATCGCATTTGGCGGTGAAATGGTGGCATGAAATATACCAAAATGGGCCTAGATCAATACTTGGGGTTGTCTACTACACTACACTAAAGCTAAAAATACCCCAAAAAGCTCCTTACATGCTTCCTAATTAACCCCTTCACTGCTGGGCATAATACACGTGTGGTGCACAGTGGCATTTAGCGGCCTTCTAATTACCAAAAAGCAATGCCAAAGCCATACATGTCTGCTATTTCTGAACAAAGGGGATCCCAGAGAAGAATTTACAACCATTTATGCCATAATTGCACAAGTTGTTTGTAAATAATTTCAGTGAGAAACTGAAAGTTTGTGAAAAAATTTGTGAAAAAGTGAACGATTTTTTGTATTTGATCGCATTTGGCGGTGAAATAGTGGCATGAAATATACCAAAATGTGCCTAGATCAATACTTTGGGTTGTCTTCTAAAAAAAATATATATACATGTCAATGGATATTCAGGGATTCCTGAAAGATATCAGTGTCCCAATGTAACTAGCGCAAAATGGTTTGAAAATAGCAAAGTGCTACTTGTATTTATGGCCCTATAAGTTACAAAAAAAGCAAAGAAGATGTAAACATTGGGTATTTCTAAACTCAGGACAAAATTTAGAAACTATTTAGCATGGGTGTTTTTTTGGTGGTAGTAGATATGTAACAGATTTTGGGGTTCAAAGTTAGAAAAAGTGTGTTTTTTTCCATTTTTCCTCATATTTTATAAATTATTTTATAGTAAATGATAAGATATGATGAAAATAATGGTATCTTTAGAAAGTCCATTTAATGGCGAGAAAAACGATATATAATATGTGTGGGTACAGTAAATGAGGAAGAGGAAAATTTCAGCTAAACACAAACACTGCAGAAATGTAAAAATAGCCTTGGTCCCAAACGGTCAACAAATGGAAAAGTGCTCTGGTCACTAAGGGGTTAAAGAAATGTTTCAATAATGTTCCATTATAAGAACCCTGACATGTATTTTTCATATGTATCCCTCCTTAAAGCGGCAATATGGCAACCCTAAATCTAATTTAAATCCTGACATGTTTTGCTGTACTGGAAAATGTCATCAGAGGATATACTCATCCTTAAGTTGACAGTAAACGCCTTATCAAGGATAACTCTGCTACATATCTGTTCGTTTTTGGGTTTCTCAGATAACAAATGGAAAAAATATTAATTTTATATAACTTTATCACATCTTACCTTGTTGTCTGTGGACTAAAGTCCAGATTGGCTCCTTCAAATAAGGGAACTGGTTGGTGGAGTTTGGCTATCTAAAACAAATTGCATTAAAAAGGGCGTTAATGTGTTTTAAACATTTTTAAACTTGGCTGATATTTTATTTTATAGCAACACAACATAAATAACTTCTAATCACAAGATGTTTACTGTCCCTTTTAACTTCCATAATATTTCTTATTTCAATTTAGCAGTTTAATTGTCTGGAACTATAATATATCACAGCTGTGTCTGAGACACTCTCTTAAAGGGACAGTTTACCTTAAAATTTCCTTCCTTTAATTTGTTCCCAATTATCAATTTTACCTGCTGGAGTGTATTAAATTGTTACAAATAGATCCTTTACCTTTATATCAGCAATTGAAAGAGCTGAATTTGTGATTTCCCTAGCTATACTGAAAGTTTTAATACTTAAAGGGACATGAAACCCATTTTTTTTTCTTTCATGGTTCAGACAGAGCTTGTGATTTTAAAGAACTTTCCAATTTACTTCTATGATCTAATTTGTTTTGTTTTTTTGTTGAAAAGGATACCTACTGTAGGTAGACTCAAGAGTTGCTAATTGGTGGCTGCACTTATATACCTCATGCTATTGGCGCACCATTTGCATTGCATTGTTTCTTCAACAAGGAATACTAAGAGAATTAAGTAAATTTAATAATAGAAGAAATTGGAAAGTTGTTTACATTTTGGGTATTCTTTAAAGGGATAGTCTAGTTAAAATTAAGCTTCAGATAGAGCAGCAATTTTAAGCAACTTTCTAATTTACTCCTATTATCAATTTTCCTTCGTTCTCTTGGTATCTTTATTTAAATGTAAGATTAGGAGCCGGACCATTTTTAGTTCAGCACCTGGGTAGCGCTTGCTGATTGGTGGCTACATTTATACACCAAACAAAAAGTGCGCCTAAGCTTACATTCCTGCTTTTTCAAATAAAGATACCAAGAGAATGAAGAAAAATTAATAATAGGAGTAAATTAGAAAGTTGCTTAAAATTGCCTGCTCTGTCTGTATCATGACAGTTTAATTTTGACTAGACTGTCCCTTTAATAGCAAATCCTGACATGTTTTGTTGTATTGGCCAACGTCATCGGACACATTGCACTTATTATTCTTATCTTTCTCTATAGTCGGCCACCTGTGTTTCCCACTGTTTGTCTAGCACTGAATACAACAACAACCTGACACTCTACACCACATAACTTGTTTCTGATGCTGGTGTGCTTCATCAGAAGATCTAATAGGTTGCCCACTCCTAATGGATATCTAGCTGCTTTATGCTCACCGAATACATCTACATACACTACATTTAAATGGGGAACCCTGAAAAAGATACTGTTATCCATTTGTAGACTGCAGCAGTTTTATTCCGCAGATAACACCTTCATCAGTCCCCAGCTGCAGAAGATCTTTGAGCGCGTCAGGCAGAGTGCCGACTTCATGCCAACGTGGCAGATGAATGTGAGTAACGGGGGGCTGGACAAGGCATCTGTGGTCCTCTGAATTTCTCATTCTCCATATCTCTAAATTCGATGTATGGATTTAATAATAGAGCTGTTAAAGGGACGTGAAACCCACATTTTTTTCTTTTCATGAGTCAGATAGAGCAAGTGATTGTAAACAACTTTCAAATTGACTTCTATTATCTAATTTGTTTTGTTTTCTTGGTATCCTTGGTTAAAAAAAAGTCTACCTAGGTAGGCTCTGGAGCAGCTGATTGGCGGCTGCACATATATGCCTCATGTTATTGGCTGACCCAGTTTCTTAACTAGCTCCCAGTAGTGCTTTGCTGCTTTTTCAACACAGAATACCAAGAGAATGAAGCAAATTAGATAACAGACGTAACTTGGAATGTTGCTTAAAATTGTATGTTCTATCTGAATCAAGAAAGACATTCTTTGGGTTTCATGTCCCTTTAATTTGTATTCTCAATACTAACGCTATCATTTTTAATTTCACACTCTCCTCATTTCCTTTGATCTTTACTCCCTTTTTCTCTCTCCCTCTTCCACATTCTTCTTCTCTCATGTGACTTTAGTCCCTTCAGTTTTTGGTCTGTCCTCTTACTGGCCCTCCACAAAATTTTTTTGTTTTTTAATGGGACTGTCTAGTCAAAATTAAATTATCATCAAATTTGCTTTGTTCTCTTGATATTGTGAGTTGAAAGCTAAACCTAGGTAGGCTCATATGCTAATTTTTTAGCCATTGAAGGCCACCTTTTATCTGAAAGCATTAGGCAGTTTTTCACAGATAGAGGGCATTAGTTCATGTGTTCAATATAAATAACATTGTGCTCATGCGCATGGAGTTACTTATGAGAGGGCACTGATTGGCTAAAATGCAATGCTGTTAAAGGAAATGAAATAAGGGGGCAGTCTGCAGAGGCTTAGATACAAAGTAATCACAGAGGTTAAAAGTATATTAATATAACGGTGTTGGTTATACAAAACTGGGGAATGGGTAATAAAGGGATTATCTATCTTTTTAAACAATAACAATTCTTGAGTAGACCGTTATGAGAAAAAATATAGAACAACCTTGTTCAATCTCATAACAAGCAAAGTTATCTATGTATGGTCTTCTGCACACAGAAAGTTCTGGAGGAGGAGTTGGGACTTGGATGGCGGGAACGCTTTGCTTTCTTTGAGGACAGACCATTTGCTGCAGCTTCTATCGGCCAGGTGCATCTCGCCAGGCTTCCTGATGGTCGTGACGTTGCCATGAAAATTCAGGTGAGCCTATGTTAATGCTAAAGAAAGTAGTGATTGATAATACAGAGCCTCATTCACATGCTGACACACCTAGAGACCCACTCATAGTCCCCATATACCCCACCGCCATGTCAGTCCATACACTGCAATATATTTTTTAGCACACACATTTTCCAACATTTTAAGAAGGTAATTCAGGGCTGGTTTAAGAGGGTCAAACCTTAAACGGAGAACTATACCAAAGAAGCATTAGGTATGTTGGTCCTTTCAAAAAGGTGTTGAGATTTGAGCAGGGCCACTAACCAAAGGGGTGAGGGCAGTCATAAAGGGACCTGGTTTAAGTAGAGGCGGCCATAAATGGGCAGGTATAAGACAAATGTTTAAAGGGGTAGGGTTTAGGAGAAACATTCATTTTTATAAGTGTGGTATCAGTCCTTGTTGATAAGCATTGCATATAAGGAAGAGGAAGTTGATAAGCATTGCATATAAGGAAGAGGAAGTTGATAAGCATTGCATATAGGGAAGAGGAGGTTGATCAGCATTGCATATAGGGAAGAGGAAGTTGATAAGCATTGCATATAAGGAAGAGGAGGTTAATCAGCATTGCATATAAAGAAAATGAGGTTGATAAGAATTGCATATAAGGAAGAGGAGGTTGAAAAGAATTGCATATAGGGAAGAGGAGGTTGATCAGCATTGCATATAAGGAAGAGGAGGTTGATAAGCATTGCATATAAGGAAGAGGAGGTTGATCAGCATTTCATATAGGGAAGAGGAGGTTAATAAGCATTACATATAAGAAAGAGGAGGTTGATCAGCATTACATATAAGGAAGAGGAGGTTGATCAGCATTACATATAAGGAAGAGGAGGTTGATAAGCATTACATATAAGGAAGAGGAGGTTGATAAGCATTACATATAAGGAAGAGGAGGTTGATCAGCATTACATATAAGGAAGATAAAGTTGATAAGCATTGCATATAAGGAAGATTAAGTTGATAAGCATTGCATATAAGGACAAGGTGGTTGATCAGCATTACATATAAGGAAGAGGAGGTTGATGAGCATTGCATATAAGGAAGAGGAAGTTTATAAGCATTGCATATAAGGAATATTAAGTTGATAAGCATTGCATATAAGGAAGAGGAGGTTGATGAGCATTGCATATAAGGAAGAGGAGGTTGATCAGCATTGCATATAAGGAAGAGGAAGTTGATAAGCATTGCATATAGGGAAGAGGAGGTTGATCAGCATTGCATATAGGAAAGAGGAGGTTGATCAGCATTGCATATAAGGAAGAGGAAGTTGATAAGCATTGCATATAGGGAATATGAGGTTGATCAGCATGATAGGAAAGAGGAGGTTGATCAGCATTGCATATGAGAAAGAGGAGGTTGATCAGCATTTCATATAGAGAAGAGGAGGTTGATCAGCATTGCATATAAGGAAAAGGAGGTTGATAAGAATTGCATATAAGGAAGAGGAGGTTGATCAGAATTGCATAAAAAGAAGAGGAGGTTGATAAGAATTGCATATAAGGAAGAGGAAGTTGATCAGCATTGCATATAGGGAAGAGGAGGTTGGTAAGAATTGCATATAAGGAAGAGGAGGTTGATCAGTATTGCATATAAGGAAGAGGAAGTTGATCAGCATTGCATATAGGGAAGAGGAGGTTGGTAAGAATTGCATATACGGAAGAGGAGGTTTATCAGCATTGCATATAAGGAAGAGGAAGTTGATCAGCATTGCATAAAAAGAAGAGGAGGTTGATAAGAATTGCATATAAGGAAGAGGAGGTTAATAAGAATTGCATAGAAGGAAGATGAGGTTGATAATCATTGCATGTAGGGAAGAGGAGGTTGGGAAGCATTGCATGTAGGGAAGAGGAGGTTGGGAAGCATTGCATGTAGGGAAGAGGAGGTTGATCAGCATTGCATATAGGGAAGAGGAGGTTCATCAGCATTGCATATAAGGAAGAGGAGGTTGATCAGCATTGCATATAAGGAAGAGAAAGTTGATCAGCATTGCATATAAGGAAGAGGAAGTTGATAAGCATTGCATATAAGGAAGAGGTGGTTGATCAGCATTGCATATAAGGAAGAGGAGGTTGATGAGCATTGCATATAAGGAAGAGGAGGTTGATTAGCATTGCATAGAAGGAAGATGAGGTTGATAATCATTGCATATAGGGAAGAGGAAGTTGATCAGCATTGCATATAAGGAAGAGGAGGTTGATCAGCATTGCATATAAGGAAGAGAAAGTTGATCAGCATTGCATATAAGGAAGAGGAAGTTGATAAGCATTGCATATAAGGAAGAGGTGGTTGATCAGCATTGCAAATAAGGAAGAGGAGGTTGATGAGCATTGCATATAAGGAAGAGGAGGTTGATGAGCATTGCATATAAGGAAGAGGAGGTTGATCAGCATTGCATATAAGGAAGAGGAAGTTGATAAGCATTGCATATAGGGAAGAGGAGGTTGATCAGCATTGCATATAAGGAAGAGGAAATTGATAAGCATTGCATATAGGGAAGATGAGGTTGATCAGCATTGCATATAGGAAAGAGGAGGTTGATCAGCATTGCATATAAGGAAGATGTTGATCAGCATTTCATATAGAGAAGAGGAGGTTGATCAGCATTGCATATAAGGAAAAGGAGGTTGATAAGAATTGCATATAAGGAAGAGGAGGTTAATAAGAATTTTATAAAAAGAAGAGGAGGTTGATAAGAATTGCATATAGGGAAGAGGAAGTTGATCAGCATTGCATATAGGGAAGATGAGGTTGGTAAGAATTGCATATAAGGAAGAGGAGGTTGATCAGCATTGCATATAAGGAAGAGGAGGTTGATAAGAATTGCATATAAGGAAGAGGAGGTTAATAAGAATTGCATAGAAGGAAGAGGAGGTTGATAATCATTGCATGTAGGGAAGAGGAGGTTGGGCAGCATTGCATGTAGGGAAGAGGAGGTTGATCAGCATTGCATATAGGGAAGAGGAAGTTGATAAGCATTGCATATAAGGAAGATGAGGTTGATCAGCATTGCATATAAGGAAGAGAAAGTTGATCAGCATTGCATATAAGGAAGAGGAAGTTGATCAGCATTGCATATAAGGAAGAGGAAGTTGATAAGCATTGCATATAAGGAAGAGGAGTTTGATAAGCATTGCATATAAGGAAGAGGTGGTTGATCAGCATTGCATATAAGGAAGAGGAGGTTGATGAGCATTGCATATAAGGAAGAGGAGTTTGATCAGCATTGCATATAAGGAAGAGGAAGTTGATAAGCATTGCATATAGGGAAGAGGAGGTTGATCAGCATTGCATATAGGAAAGAGGAGGTTGATCAGCATTGCATATAAGGAAGAGGAAGTTGATAAGCATTGCATATAAGGAAGAGGAAGTTGATAAGCATTGCATATAGGGAAGAGGAGGTTGATCAGCATTGCATATAGGAAAGAGGAGGTTGATCAGCATTGCATATGAGAAAGAGGCGGTTGATCAGCGTTGCATATAAGGAAGATGTTGATCAGCATTTCATATAGGGAAGAGGAGGTTGATAAGAATTGCATATAAGGAAGAGGAGGTTGATAAGAATTGCATAAAAAGAAAAGTTGGTTGATAAGAATTGCATATAGGGAAGAGGAAGTTGATCAGCATTTCATATAAGGAAGAGGAGGTTGATCAGCATTGCATATGAGAAAGAGGAGGTTGATCAGCGTTGCATATAAGGAAGATGTTGATCAGCATTTCATATAGGGAAGAGAAGGTTGATAAGAATTACATATAAGGAAGAGGAGGTTGATAAGAATTGCATAAAAAGAAGAGGAGGTTGATAAGAATTGCATATAGGGAAGAGGAAGTTGATCAGCATTGCATATAAGGAAGAGGAGGTTGATCAACATTGCATATAGGAAAGAGGAGGTTGATCAGCGTTGCATATAAGGAAGATGTTGATCAGCATTTCATATAGGGAAGAGGAGGTTGATAAGAATTGCATAAAAAGAAGAGGAGGTTGATAAGAATTGCATATAGGGAAGAGGAAGTTGATCAGCATTGCATATAAGGAAGAGGAAGTTGATCAGCATTGCATATAGGGAAGAGGAGGTTGGTAAGAATTGCATATAAGGAAGAGGAGGTTGATCAGCATTGCATATAAGGAAGTGTAGGTTGATCAGCTTTGCATAAAAAGAAGAGGAGGTTGATAAGCATTGCATATAAGGAAGAGGAGGTTGATAAGAATTGCATATAAGGAAGAGGAGGTTAATACGAATTGCATAGAAGGAAGAGGAGGTTGATAATCATTGCATGTAGGGAAGAGGAGGTTGAGCAGCATTGCATGTAGGGAAGAGGAGGTTGATCAGCATTGCATATAGGGAAGAGGAAGTTGATCAGCATTGCATATAAGGAAGAGGAGGTTGATCAGCATTGCATATAAGGAAGAGGAGGTTGATCAGCATTGCATATAAGGAAGAGAAAGTTGATCAGCATTGCATATAAGGAAGAGGAAGTTGATAAGCATGGCATATAAGGAAGAGGAGGTTGATAAGCATTGCATATAAGGACGAGGTGGTTGATCAGCATTGCATATAAGGAAGAGGAGGTTGATAAGCATTGCATATAAGGAAGAGGAGGTTGATAAGTATTGCATATAAGGAAGAGGAGGTTGATAAGTATTGCACATAGGGAAGAGCGCATTGCACATAGGGAAGAGCGCATTGCACATAGGGAAGAGCGCATTGCACATAGGGAAGAGCATTGCACATAGGGAAGAGCATTGCACATAGGGAAGAGCATTGCACATAAGGAAGAGCATTGCACATAAGGAAGAGCATTGCACATAAGGAAGAGCATTGCACATAAGGAAGAGCATTGCACATAAGGAAGAGCATTGCACATAAGGAAGAGCATTGCACATAAGGAAGAGCATTGCATGTATGGAAGAGCATTGCATGTATGGAAGAGCATTGCACATAAGAAGAGCATTGCCTATAGGGAAGAGCATTTCAAGTTGCACATAGGGAAGAGCATTGCATGTAGGGAAGAGCATTGCATGTAGGGAAGAGCATTGCACGTAGGGAAGAGCATTGCACGTAGGGAAGAGCATTTCACATAGGGAGGAGCATTTCACATAGGGAGGAGCATGCACATAGGGAGGAGCATTGCACGTAGGGAGGAGCATGCACGTAGGGGGAGCATTGCACGTAGGGAGGAGCATTGCACGTAGGGAGGAGCATTGCACGTAGGGAGGAGCATTGCACATAAGAAGAGCATTGCACGTAGGGAGGAGGAGGAGCATTGCACGTAGGGAGGAGCATTGCACGTAGGGAGGAGCATTACACGTAGGGAGCATTGCACGTAGGGAGGAGCATTGCACGTAGGGAGGAGCATTGCCCGTAGGGAAGAGCATTGCCCATAGGGTGGAGCATTGCACATAGGGAGGAGCATTGCACATAGGGAAGAGCGCATTGCACATAGGGAAGAGCGCATTGCACATAGGGAAGAGCGCATTGCACATAGGGAAGAGCGCATTGCACATAGGGAAGAGCGCATTGCACATAGGGAAGAGCATTGCACATAGGGAAGAGCATTGCACATAGGGAAGAGCATTGCACATAGGGAAGAGCATTGCACATAGGGAAGAGCATTGCACATAGGGAAGAGCATTGCACATAGGGAAGAGCATTGCACATAAGGAAGAGCATTGCACATAAGGAAGAGCATTGCACATAAGGAAGAGCATTGCACATAAGGAAGAGCATTGCACATAAGGAAGAGCATTGCATGTATGGAAGAGCATTGCATGTATGGAAGAGCATTGCACGTATGGAAGAGCATTGCACATAAGAAGAGCATTGCCTATAGGGAAGAGCATTTCAAGTTGCACATAGGGAAGAGCATTGCATGTAGGGAAGAGCATTGCACGTAGGGAAGAGCATTGCACGTAGGGAAGAGCATTGCACATAGGGAGGAGCATGCACATAGGGAGGAGCATTGCACGTAGGGAGGAGCATTGCACGTAGGGAGGAGCATTACAGCTAGGGTAGGAGCATTTGCTCGTAGGGAGAGCATTGCACGTAGGGAGGAGCATTGCACATAGGGAGGAGCATTGCACATAGAGAAGAGCATTGCCCATAGGGAGGAGCATTGCCCATAGGGAGGAGCATTGCACATAGGGAGGAGCATTGCACGTAGGGAGGAGGAGGAGCATTGCACGTAGGGAGGAGCATTGCACGTAGGGAGGAGCATTGCACATAGGGAGGAGCATTGCACGTAGGGAGGAGCATTGCACGTAGGGAGGAGCATTGCACGTAGGGAAGAGCATTGCAAGTAGGGAGAGGAGGACCTTTCCCATACAATGCAAAATACTTGTTGGGTAGCATTAGACATATCACAGGAAATAATGATTTCTCCAACATTGGTGTGTCCGGTCCACGGCTTCATCCTTACTTGTGGGATATTCTCTTCCCCTACAGGAAATGGCAAAGAGAGCACCCAGCAAGAGCTGTCCATATAGCCCCCCCTCTGGCTCCGCCCCCCCAGTCATTCTCTTTGCCGCTCTGAACAAGTAGCATCTCCATGGGGATGGTAAAGAGTATGTGGTGTTAGTTGTAGTTTTTTATTCTTCTATCAAGAGTTTGTTATTTTAAAATAGTGCCGGTTTGTACTATTTACTCTGCAACAGAAAATGAAGAAGATTTCTGTTAAAGAGGAGTATGATTTTAGCACTAGTAACTAAAATCCATTACTGTTCCCACGCAAGGCTGTTGAAACCAGAGAACTTCAGTTGGGGGGAACAGTTTGCAGGCTTATCTGCTTCAGGTATGATCAGTCATATTTCTAACAAGACATGTTAATGCTAGAAGACTGTCAGTTTTTTCCCTTAAGGGATAAGGAAGCCATTTTCTTAGATAACAGATTAAGGCTTATAAATGGGCTCTATACTGGTTGACACTATGGTGGGCTAAATCGATTGGTTTATTTCATATTTATATGGCATTCAGAGTGTGTTTGTGTAATTAAAAACACTTTGGGAATGTTTTTTTCGCCTGGCAGTCGGTTAGACTACTATTCCAGTCAGAAAGGCCCCTTCACTCAGAGGAAGGAGGCCCCGTTTTCGCGCCTCAATTGCGCAGTTTTCTTCCAAGGCAGTGCATGCAGCTTCGTGTGAGGGGTCCTGTGGCTCAAAAAACGGACTCAGAAAGGTTTACTTCAGTGGTAAATAACTCTCAGGAAAGGTAAAAAGCTGCAGCAAGGCTGTGGCAGTGATTGTAGTGTGTTAAGATTGTTGATTTGATCAAATAGCTCCGGTTTGCTCATTTTAAGGGTTAAAGTCTTGAAACTTGATGTGCAATACTTTCAAGGCATTAGGACACTGGGGTGCAAATTTTGTTAAAATCGGATATTGCCTTCATAGTTTTTCAAACTTGCAGAAATAAAGGGTTCCTTTTTATTTTTTAAAGGGACAGTAACGGTTTTGTTTAAAAACATTTTTAGTGCATTATTAGCCTGCCAAATTCTGTATAACATGTCTGTACCTTCAGATAGCATATGTTCTGTGTGTATAGAGGCCAAGGTGGTTCCCCCTTTAACTATTTGTGCAAAATGTGCCAGGGCGTCCAAGCAAAGTCAGGACAGTGATGTCACATTTAATAGAATTGCCCAAGATGAAGATAGTGGGGATAGTTCCTCATCCTCTCCTTCTGTGTCAACACCAGTTTTGCCCGCGCAGGCGATACCTAGTTCATCTAGCGCGCCAATGCTTGTTACTATGCAGCAATTAACTGCAGTAATGGATAATTCTATAGCAAATTTATTATCCAAACTGCCATCATTTCCTAGAAAGCGTGATTGCTCAGTTTTAAACACAGAGGATGAGCAAGTTGGCGCTGACGATAACTTATCTGTTGTACCCTCACATCAATCTGAATTGGCAGTGAGGGAGGGTCTGTCTGAAGGGGAAGTTTCTGATTCAGGAAAAGTTTCACAGCAGGCAGAACCTGATATTGTGGCATTTAAATTTAAGTTAGAACATCTCCGCGCCCTGCTTAAGGAGGTGCTAACTACGCTCGATGATTGTGATTCTTTGGTAATTCCAGAGAAGCTGTGCAAAATGGACAAATTCTTAGAGGTCCCAGTGCACGCTGATTCCTTTCCGATACCCAAGAGGGTGGCGGACATAATGACTAAGGAGTGGGAAAGGCCAGGTATTCCTTTTGTTCCACCTCCTATATTCAAGAAAATGTTCCCCATTGTTGACCCCAGAAGGGACGCATGGCAAACGGTTCCTAAGGTTGAGGGGGCAGTTTCAACGCTAGCCAAGCGCACAACTATTCCTATTGAGGACAGTTGTGCTTTCAAGGATCCTATGGATAACAAATTGGTTTCCTTCTTCAACCAATTTTGTGCATTATTCCTGTCACCAACGGCAGCGTCTTTTTGGTTCGAGGAAACTAGAAAATTTGCTTCAAAAGGAGACTCCATATGATGAGGTCATGGACAGAATTCACACACTGAAGTTGGCTAATTCCTTTATCTTGGATGCCGCTTTCCAATTGGCTAAGTTAGCGGCGAAAAATTCAGGTTTTGCTATAGTGGCGCGCAGAGCGCTTTGGCTAAAATCTTGGTCGGCGGATGTGTCGTCCAAAACTAAATTGCTTAATATTCCTTTCAAGTGTAAGACCCTTTTTTGGGCCGGAATTGAAAGAGATTATTTCTGATATTACTGGTGGTAAGGGCCATGCCCTCCCACAGGATAAGCCTTTCAAGGCTAAGAACAAATCTAATTTTCGTTCCTTTCGCAATTTCAGGAACGGACCAAATCCTAACTCTGCAGCTTCTAGACAAGAAAGCAACGCTTCCCAGCCTAAACCAGCATGGAAACCATTGCAAGGCTGGAACAAGGGTAAACAGGCCAAGAAGCCTGCTGCTGCTACCAAGACAGCATGAAGGGGTAGCCCCCGATCCGGGACCGGATCTAGTAGGGGGCAGACTTTCTCTCTTTGCTCAGGCTTGGGCAAGAGATGTTCCGGATCCCTGGGCACTAGAAATAGTCTCTCAGGGGTATCTTCTAGAGTTCAAGGAACTTCCTCCAAGGGGAAGGTTCCACATATCTCGCTTGTCTTCAGACCAGATAAAAAGACAGGCATTCTTACATTGCGTAGGAGACCTATTAAAGATGGGAGTGATACACCCAGTTCCAACAGCGGAACAAGGCCTGGGTTTTTACTCAAACCTGTTCGTAGTTCCCAAAAAAGAGGGAACTTTCAGACCAATTCTGGATTTAAAAATTCTAAACAAATTCCTCAGAGTTCCATCTTTTAAGATGGAAACCATTCGGACGATTTTACCAACAATCCAGGAGGGTCAATATATGACTACCGTGGATTTAAAGGATGCGTATCTGCATATTCCTATCCACAAAGATCATCATCAGTTCCTAAGGTTCGCCTTTCTGGACAAACATTATCAGTTTGTGGCTCTTCAATTCGGTTTAGCCACTGCTCCCAGAATTTTCACAAAGGTGCTAGGGTTCCTTCTAGCGGTGCTAAGGCCGAGGGGCATTGCTGTAGCACCTTACCTAGACGACATTCTAATCCAAGCGTCGTCTCTTTCCAAAGCAAGGGCTCATACAGACATTGTATTAGCCTTTCTCAGGTCAAACGGGTGAAAGGTGAACATGGAAAAGAGTTCCCTATCTCCGTCCACAAGGGTTCCTTTTCTGGGAACAATAATAGATTCTGTAAAAATGAAAATATTTCTGACAGAGGTCAGAAAGTTAAAGCTTCTAAACGCTTGTCAAGTTCTTCAATCTATTCCTCTGCCTTCCATAGCTCAGTGCATGGAAGTAATAGGGTTAATGGTTGCAGCAATGGACGTGGTTCCTTTTGCTCGAATTCATCTAAGACCATTGCAACTGTGCATGCTCAAACAGTGGAATGGGGATTATGCAGACTTGTCTCCCCAGATTCAAGTAGACCAGGTAACCAGAGAATCACTCCGCTGGTGGTTGACTCAGCATCACCTGTCTCAGGGAATGAGTTTCCGCAGACCAGAGTGGGTCATCGTCACGACCAACGCCAGTCTCTTAGGCTGGGGCGCGGTCTGGGACTCCCTGAAAGCTCAGGGCCTATGGTCTCGGGAAGAGTCTCTTCCCCCGATAAACATTTTGGAACTGAGAGCGATATTCAATGCGCTCCTGGCCTGGCCTCAACTAGCGGAGGCTGGATTCATAAGATTTCAGTCGGACAACATGACGACTGTAGCGTACATCAATCATCAGGGGGGAACAAAGAGTTCCTTGGCGATGAGAGAGGTATCCAAGATCATCAAATGGGCGGAGGATCACTCCTGCCATCTATCTGCAATTCACATCCCAGGAGTAGACAACTGGGAGGCGGATTATTTGAGTCGTCAGACTTTCCATCCGGGGGAGTGGGAACTCCACCCGGAGGTCTTTGCCCAGTTAACTCAACTATGGGGCACTCCAGATATGGATCTGATGGCGTCTCGTCAGAACTACAAGGTTCCTTGTTACGGGTCCAGATCCAGGGATCCCAAGGCGATACTAGTGGATGCATTGGTGGCGCCTTGGTCGTTCAATCTAGCTTATGTGTTTCCACCGTTCCCTCTCCTTCCCAGGCTTGTAGCCAGGATCAAACAGGAGAAGGCCTCGGTGATACTGATAGCTCCTGCGTGGCCACGCAGGACTTGGTATGCAGACCTGGTGAATATGTCATCGGCTCCACCATGGAAGCTGCCTTTGAGACAGGATCTTCTAGTACAAGGTCCGTTCGAACATCCAAATCTAGTCTCTCTGCAACTGACTGCTTGAAAATTGAACGCTTGATTCTATCTAAGCGTGGGTTTTCAGATTCGGTTATAGATACTCTGATTCAGGCCAGGAAGTCTGTGACTAGGAAAATTTACCATAAGATATGGAAAAAATATATCTGTTGGTGCGACTCCAAGGGATACTCAGAGAAAAATCAAAATTCCGAGGATACTTTCCTTTCTCCAAGAGGGTTTGGATAAAGGTTTGTCAGCTAGTTCTCTAAAAGGACAGATATCTGCTCTGTCTGTTTTGTTGCACAAACGTCTGGCAGCTGTGCCAGATATACAGGTGTTTGTACAGGCTTTAGTTAGAATCAAGCCTGTCTACAGACCTTTGACTCCTCCTTGGAGTCTAAATTTAGTTCTTTCAGTTCTTCAAGGGGTTCCGTTTGAACCTTTGCATTCCATAGATATTAAGTTACTATCTTGGAAAGTTCTGTTTTAGTTGCTATTTCTTCTGCTAGAAGAGTTTTCTGAATTATCTGCTTTACAGTGTACTCCTCCCTATCTGGTATTTCATGCAGATAAGGTAGTTTTACGTACCAAACCTGGTTTTCTTCCAAAAGTAGTTTCCAACAGGAATATTAACCAGGAAATAGTTGTTCCTTCCCTATGTCCGAATCCAGTTTCGAAGAAGGAACGTTTGTTACACAACCTAGATGTGGTCCGTGCTTTTAAATTCTATTTAGAAGCAACAAAGGATTTCAGACAAACTTTATCCTTGTTTGTCGTGTATTCTGGTAAGAGGAGAGGGCAGAAAGCTACTGCTACCTCTCTTTCATTTTGGCTGAAAAGCATCATCCGATTGGTTATGAGACTGCCGGACGGCAGCCTCCTGTACGAATTACAGCTCATTCTACTAGAGCTGTGGCTTCCACATGGGCCTTCAAGAACGAGGCTTCTGTTGATCAGATCTGTAAGGCAGCGACTTGGTCTTCTCTGCATACTTTTGCCAAATTTTACAAAGTCGATACTTATGCTTCTTCGGAGGCTGTTTTTGGGAGAAAGGTTTTGCAAGCCGTGGTGCCTTCTGTTTAGGTAACCTGATTTGCTCCCTCCCTTCATCCGTGTCCTAAAGCTTTGGTATTGGTTCCCACAAGTAAGGATGAAGCCGTGGACCGGACACACCAATGTTGGAGAAAACAGAATTTATGTTTACCTGATAAATTTCTTTCTCCAACGGTGTGTCCGGTCCACGGCCCGCCCTGGTTTTTAATCAGGTTTGAAAAATTTCTTTCTTTATACACTACAGTCACCACGGCACCCTATAGTTTCTCCTTTTTCTCCTAACCGTCGGTCGAATGACTGGGGGGCGGAGCCAGAGGGGGGGCTATATTGACAGCTCTTGCTGGGTGCTCTCTTTGCCATTTCCTGTAGGGGAAGAGAATATCCCACAAGTAAGGATGAAGCCGTGGACTGGACACACCGTTGGAGAAAGAAATTTATCAGGTAAACATAAATTCTGTTTTTATACACTTATATTTGAAAGAAACAATGAAATGTTAGCTGGTAACAATTAGGAACTAACACTATTTCTATATTGTCTTACTTCAGTACCCAGGAATCGCTCAGAGCATTAAAAGTGATGTTGAGAATCTGCTTTCAATCCTGAAATTGAGTGTCGCTTTTCCTGAAGGTAGGAACAGCACCTGAGCACCCTAAAACTCTCACATGACCTCCTACCCTAAACCCCCAGCATGTTCAGTCAACCTTAAAGGGACAGTAAGCACCTTGAGACTTTTATATAAAATATTTACTTGAAACTTTGCAATATCCTTTTTTCCCCTCTTTTAATGTAATTTAGCTCTGAAAATTAAATAATAGAACTTGAAGTGCGCCCTGGTCACGTATCAAGGCTAAACCTTCTACATATTTAATTGGCCTTAACTGATAACAACTATAAAATTAAATCAATTTAGGCTAACATTATTATGGTGAGTATCCCTGTTGTCTGCAAACTAAAGACCACATTGGCTTCTCCAAATAAGGACAATGGAGTGTGGAGTTTGACTATTGATAAACAATTACAGCAAGCAAGGTGTTCATTTGTATGCATTTGTGATTGGCTGATGACTGTCACATGGTACAGGGGGAGTGGAAATAGACATAAAACTTTTAAAATTGTCAGAAAACTACTACTCACTACTACTCATTTGACGTTCTGACTAAGTGCTATTGCATTGTCTTGTTATCTTGCATTTGTTGATTATGCAAAATCTACTGTGTTGACTGGTCCTTTTTAAAGTTTTTCATTTAGGATGTATTCACTGTTTTTAAATGGGTATAAGACTCTTTAACATTGGCAAATATATTAGGTAAGTTTCCCATTTTTTCCCCTGTCAGGGTTTTTTCCCTGCTTTGTTTGCCATGTGCTGCTGGCAGCCATTTTACTCACCTCTCTTGCTGACTCTGGTGCATAGTGTGTGATGCTGCTCATTTCCTGCACGCCCTTTTATGGCCAGACTGGTGTACATCATCCATGTGAGACAGGTTGCAGCCTCAGAATTGTTATCACTTATTATTTAAAGGGCCTCTGTTCAGTATGCTTTGCCCTTGCGTTGTCTCAGACCTGTTTGTGAGTTCCAGGTCCTGTGTATTACCTGGCTGTCTGACGTCCCTCCTGGTTCCTGATCCCTGGCTTGTTCTTGACTCAGCTGTTCTCCTTGTTTCTGATTTTGGCTCGTCTGACTACTCGCTTTGGCTCCTGACTCGGCTCGTCTGACTATTCGCTTTGGCTCCTGACTCGGCTCGTCTGACTACCAGCTCTGGTTTTGACTCGTGGCTTGTTATTTGACTTGTGGACTTCTTATTATTTTTTGCTATTAATAAAGGTGTGATTATTTTTGCACTTCTCGTCTCAGTCTGATTCCTGGCACCCTGACATTTTCAATGTTTCTTTTTACATCTGCTTGTTCTATAAGCATCTGAGTATGTATTTTAGTGAGTAATTGTTGGAATGGTGGAGTTTTCCTGTCTGTCCAGTTCTATAGAATCAGTTGTCTTGCAATTAATATGGTTATATTGACTAGGTTATCCTGATTTTGTGTGTTGTTCTCTGGGATTAGAAACAGGATTTGTTGTGCTGAAAGGGATATTTGTTCTGTGGTTGTTTTTGTCAGCCAGTAAGTTATTTTTATCCAAAACCACTTTAATTTGGGACAATCCCAAAACAAATGGATCCAGTCTGGATTTGCTCAACTACATTTGACGCCAATGTCCTTAGCCTCAGGTACCCATTTGGGCCTGAGGGCTGGAGTAATGTATGCTTGATGCAGGATTTTGGTGTGTGTTTGTCTCAGATTTGCGGATAGTGTTAGGTTCCTAACTTTTCGAAACTGTCAATATGTCTTTCTTGGTCAACCTCAATGGTTCTATAATTGAGCCATTTCATTAATATTTTTTGAGTGTTAAAAGTGTTGTGGTGTTTAAGAATTAGTTCTTATACATTTGCTAATTTGTTTGAGCCCTGTTTTGCCAAAGAGCATAGGGTGTCAATATTGTTGGTTTCTGTTTTGAGAAGGCCATCTGATTTTAATTTGGTGATATAGTGCTTGCACTGGAAATGCGCAAATCTGCGTGTGTTCAGGAGTTAGTATGTGGTTTGTAATTCCTGAAAGGGGTGCATTTCAAGGGTTAATGGATTGTAGAGCTGACCAATTTTAGTGAGGTGTTTTGTCTGCCAATTTTTAAACACTTCTGTGGTATAACCCAGCAAAAAGTGTAAATTACCTTGAATAGGGAGGAATTTGCAGGTAGTGAATTGTATCCCCCCCACAGCTTACATACCTTGGCCCAGGCTCTTAAAGGGACACTGAACCCAAAAATTTTTCTTTTGTGATTCAGATAGAGCATGCAATTTTAAGCAATTTTCTAATTTACTCCTATTATCAATTTTCGTTCTCTTGCTATCTTTATTTGAAAAAGAAGGCATCTAAGGTATTTGTTTGATTCAGAACCCTGGACAGCACTTGTTCATTGGTAGAATAATGTATCCACTAATCAGCAAGAACAACCCAGGTTGTTCACCAAAAATGGGCCGGCATCTAAACTTACATTCTTGCATTTCAAATAAAGATATCAAGAGAATGAAGAAAAGTTGATAATAGGAGTAAATTAGAAAGTTGCTTAAAATTGCATGCTCTATCTGAATCACAAAAGAAAAAATTTGGGTTCAGTGTCCCTTTAAGGGATCTCTGTATAGCACATGTGACTGAATTTCTGGAGGCAAAGTGTTTAGCTTTGCATGAGGTAAAAAGAGTGTAGGTGTATTGGGTGAAGATGACTTGCTTCTAGTGTAGGTATTGTAAAATGTTCATTCCCAACCAGCCAGTCCAACACCATTTTTGTCAATGTCGCCCAATTATACCAAAGAATGTCTGGAAGGCGCAGCCATGACCAAACTATACCTATCTATCCTCTTTTTTTTTTTCCTTTCCAAATAAATTGACCTAAAGCTGATAGTATTGTTTTGGCGTCCCGTTGCGTAAAAAGCAGGGGTAGCATCTGTAAAGGGTTAAGTAACTTAGGCAGGGCTACCATTTTAAAAAGGTGAATTCTACCAGTTAGTGATAGGGGAAGTTTGTCCCAGCCTTGTAGTAGATTTTTTACTTTTGAGATCGTTTTGCTTATGTTTACTGAGTATATTTTATTTGGATCTATGTGCATTTGTATGCCAAGGTACTTATCTAATGCCTCTGTTTTTGAAGACCAGTGTTTTCGAGTGTATTATGTTTTACATTTTTTAACCAGGTGACCTCTGATTTATCTTTATTAATTTTATATCCTGAAAAGGTACCAAATGTGTCAATGATATCGAGGAGTTTGGGTACATTTGACTCTGGGTTTCTTAGAAAAAAGAGGAGGTCGTCTGCGTACAATGATAAGTGTTGTCTATGACCGTTGATGTCTATCCCCTCACTATGTTGTCTAATATGACAGGCCAGTGGCTGTATTGCTTGGTCAAAGAGTAGAGGGGAAAGGGGGCATCCCTGTCGGGTCCCTCTTTGTAAACCTTCATTTATTATTATCAAAGCTTTAGGGGCAGTGTACAGTTTTTGTATTAGATTGAAAAAAGTGCCAGTCACGCTAAAGTGTGTCATGGTTGTGTATAGGTGGTCCCATTCAATCCTGTCTAATGCTTTCTCTGCGCCTATCACCAGCAAGCATGCGTCCTGAAGATTTGAATGTTTGAGCGAGAATCGTACCAGTAATAGGAAGATATTGTTATGTTAACTACAGAGGAATGTCCTGTGACAAATCCCGTTTGGTCAGGATGAACAAGTTTGGGGAGAAGCAATGCTAATCTGTCTGCAAGTATCTTTGTTAGTATCTTATAGCACTGTTGAGCAGTGAAATTGGTCTATAAGAAGAAGTGAGGGTGAGATTTTTGTCAGGTTTGGGTAGGACGCAGATATTAGCTTCTGTGAAGCGTGCATTGGGCTGTGTGTTATCTTTCAGGTAGTCTGAGTATAAAGTTGCTAGAATGGGGCTGATGTCGTCTTTCAATAGTTTATAATATTCAGCAGGTAACCCATCTGGACCTCCTGCTTTTCCTAATTTAAGATGTTGTTAATTGCTTTGGATGTTTCTTGAATGTGTATTGGAGCATTTAAATTTTCTCTTTGGTCATCTGTTTCTTTCATGTGTGATGTAGTGCCTGGCTGCTTTTTAAGGGAGATTAAATAAGATCTAGGATTGTGTATTTTAAATAGGTTGGCCAATAGCTTGCCTGCTTTATTGCCATGTCTATAGAAATGACCTTGCCTGTGGATGTTGTATTTATTTTCTTGCTGGGTTAAAAAGGTGTCTCTAGTTTTTTTTAAGATCGTAATATGTTTGTCTTGTTGCATGTGAGGGGTTGGAAAGGTCATTGTTATAGGCTTCCATGAGTTGCGACAGAAAGTTGTTATCTATTTTTTTAGATAGTTTATTGTAGTGTGTAGTGAAAGATGTTATGTGCCCTCTCATGATAGCCTTGGAGGCATGCCAGAATAAATCCAGGTTATTTGTTTGTTGGTCATTATCTGTCGTGTATTGTATCCAGGTTGTTTTAAAATGTTGACGAAATTCCATGTTGTTATATAGGTAAGAGGGGAACCCCCACATTTTATCTGTGTGTTTCTGCATTAGTGGTTTAAGCATCACATGGATTGGTGCATGATCTGAAATTATTTGTCCTATAGTGGGTGAGATTGCAAAGTGGTAGAAGTTAGGAAGAAATCAATACGAGATAGTGTATTGTGTGATTTAGAGACGCAAGTGCAATCTCTTTTGTCTGGGTTCTGTGCTCTCCAGGTGTCTACCAGACCCAAGGTGTTTTTAAACGTATTCATTAATTGCACTTCCCTCTTATATCTTGAAAAATCTTTTTTGGTTGTGGTAGCTATGAATAGGGTCTTTGAATCTATCTAAGGGTAAGGTTTGTGTCAGATTGAAATCTCCCCCAATAATTATTGGTGTGTTGTCATATGTGGCTAGTTTGGCTAGCAGTGTGGACCAAAAATTGGGACAATATCATACCCCCCAACTGTCCCGATTTTAGGGGTCTGTCCCCCTGTCCCGGGTTGCTAGCCATCTGTCCCGATTTGCCCCAGGCATTAAAAAAACATTTTTTATTTTTTTTTAACTTCTGTTGGGCCCATACTCAGAAGCAGCTGGCTTTGCTCTCACAGGGTCAGCTATCTGTTATATTCCCTGTGGAAAAGGAATGGTGTGTGGGTTAAGCAGGCGTAAGGAGGCTGTATACACTCTGACCACGGGTAATGGTGACCTCTCTAACCTACCTCTGGTAGTGATGATGTCTAACCCCTGGTGATAATACTAGCATGCCTTCAGTTTTATACAATGAGCAATGCTAATACCAGGGTATCGAACAGTGGCAGACGCAGACTGCCAGTTAATGTGCTTGCCAACTCCAGGACCCCATACAATGAATTACAGATACCCATGTATGATGTAGTGTGTGTGTCTATCTGTATCCATAACTGTGTGTGTATCTGTATGTATAAGTTTATGCTATGTAGTGTATGTGTGTCTGCATGTATAAATGTAAGCTATGTAGTGTGTGTATGTGTATCTGAATGTATAAGTGTGTATCTGCATGTATAAGTGTATGCTATGTAGTGTGTGTGTGTGTGTCTGCATGTATAAGTGTATGCTATGTAGTGTGTGTGTGTCTGCATGTATAAGTGTATGCTATGTAGTGTCTGTGTATCTGCATGTATAAGTGTATTCTATGTAATGTGTGTGTGTGTGTGTATCTGCCTGTATAAGTGTATGCTATGTAGTGTGTGTATCTTCATGTGTAAGTGTATGCTATGTAGTGTGTGTGTGTCTGCATGTATAAGTGTATACTATGTAGTGTCTGTGTATCTGCATGTATAAGTGTATGCTATGTAATGTGTGTGTGTGTGTGTATCTGCCTGTATAAGTGTATGCTATGTAGTGTGTGTATCTGCATGTATAAGTGTATGCTATGTAGTGTGTGTGTGTCTGCCTGTATAAGTGTATACTATGTAGTGTGTGTATCTGCATGTATAAGTGTATGCTATGTAGTGTGTGTATCTGCATGTATAAGTGTATGCTATGTAGTGTGTGTATCTGCATGTATAAGTGTATGCTATGTAGTGTGTGTGTATCTGCATGTATAAGTGTATGCTGTGTAGTGTGTGTGTATCTGCATGTATAAGTGTAAGCTATGTAGTGTGTGTGTATCTGCATGTATAAGTGTATGCTATGTAGTGTGTGTGTATCTGTATGTATAAGTGTATGCTATGTAGTGTGTGTATCTGCATGTATAAGTGTATGCTATGTAGTGTGTGTATCTGCATGTATAAGTGTATGCTATGTAGTGTGTGTATCTGCATGTATAAGTGTATACTATGTAATGTGTGTGTATCTGCATGTATAAGTGTATGCTATGTAATGTGTGTGTATCTGCATGTATAAGTGTATGCTATGTAGTGTGTGTGTATCTGCATGTATAAGTGTATGCTATGTAGTGTGTGTATCTGCATGTATAAGTGTATGCTATGTAGTGTGTGTATCTGCATGTATAAGTGTATGCTATGTAGTGTGTGTATCTGCATGTATAAGTGTATGCTATGTAGTGTGTGTGTATCTGCATGTATAAGTGTATACTATGTAATGTGTGTGTATCTGCATGTATAAGTGTATACTATGTAGTGTGTGTGTATCTGCATGTATAAGTGTATGCTATGTAGTGTGTGTGTATCTGTATGTATAAGTGTATACTATGTAATGTGTGTGTATCTGCATGTATAAGTGTATGCTATGTAGTGTGTGTGTATCTGCATGTATAAGTGTATACTATGTAGTGTGTGTGTATCTGCATGTATAAGTGTATACTATGTAGTGTGTGTGTATCTGCATATATAAGTGTATACTATGTAGTGTGTGTGTATCTGCATATATAAGTGTATACTATGTAGTGTGTGTGTATCTGCATGTATAAGTGTATGCTATGTAATGTGTGTGTATCTGCATGTATAAGTGTATGCTATGTAGTGTGTGTGTATCTGCATGTATAAGTGTATACTATGTAATGTGTGTGTATCTGCATGTATAAGTGTATGCTATGTAGTGTGTGTATCTGCATGTATAAGTGTATGCTATGTAGTGTGTGTATCTGCATGTATAAGTGTATGCTATGTAGTGTGTGTATCTGCATGTATAAGTGTATGCTATGTAGTGTGTGTATCTGCATGTATAAGTGTATGCTATGTAGTGTGTGTGTATCTGTGTGTAATGTAAGCTATGTAGTGTGTGTGTATGTGCATGTAAGTGTATGCTATGTAGTGTGTGTGTATGTGCATGTAAGTGTATGTAGTGTGTGTATGTGCATGTGTAAGTGTATGCTATGTGTGTGTGTGTATCTGTGTGTGTAAATGTAAGCTATGTAGTGTGTGTGTATGTGCATGTGTAAGTGTATGATATGTAGTGTGTGTGTGTATCTGTGTGTGTAAATGTAAGCTATGTAGTGTGTGTGTATGTGCATGTGTAAGTGTATGATATGTAGTGTGTGTGTGTATCTGTGTGTGTAAATGTAAGCTATGTAGTGTGTGTGTATGTGCATGTATAAGTGTATGCTATGTAGTGTTTGTGTGTATCTGCATGTGTAAGTGTATACTATGTAGTGTGTGTATCTGCATGTGTAAGTGTATGCTATGTAGTGTGTGTGTGTATCTGCATGTATAAGTGTATGCTATGTAGTGTGTGTGTGTATCTGCATGTATAAGTGTATGCTATGTAGTGTGTATGTGTATCTGCATGTATAAGTGTATGCTATGTAGTGTGTGTGTATCTGCATGTATAAGTGTATGCTATGTAGTGTGTGTGTATCTACATGTATAAGTGTATGCTATGTAGTGTGTGTGTATCTGCATGTATAAGTGTATGCTATGTAGTGTGTATGTGTATCTGCATGTATAAGTGTATGCTATGTAGTGTGTATGTGTATCTGCATGTATAAGTGTATGCTATGTAGTGTGTGTATGTGTATCTGCATGTATAAGTGTATGCTATGTAGTGTGTGTGTGTCTGCCTGTATAAGTGTATACTATGTAGTGTGTGTATCTGCATGTATAAGTGTATGCTATGTAGTGTGTGTATCTGCATATATAAGTGTATGCTATGTAGTGTGTGTATCTGCATGTATAAGTGTATGCTATGTAGTGTGTGTGTATCTGCATGTATAAGTGTATGCTATGTAGTGTGTGTATGTGTATCTGCATGTATAAGTGTATGCTATGTAGTGTGTGTGTATCTGCATATATAAGTGTATGCTATGTAGTGTGTGTGTATCTACATGTATAAGTGTATGCTATGTAGTGTGTGTGTATCTGCATGTATAAGTGTATGCTATGTAGTGTGTGTGTATCTGCATGTATAAGTGTATGCTATGTAGTGTGTGTGTATCTGCATGTATAAGTGTATACTATGTAGTGTGTGTGTATCTGCATGTATAAGTGTATACTATGTAGTGTGTGTGTATCTGCATGTATAAGTGTATGCTATGTAGTGTGTGTGTATCTGCATGTATAAGTGTATTCTATGTAATGTGTGTGTGTGTGTGTATCTGCCTGTATAAGTGTATGCTATGTAGTGTGTGTATGTGTATCTGCATGTATAAGTGTATGCTATGTAGTGTGTGTGTATCTACATGTATAAGTGTATGCTATGTAGTGTGTGTGTATCTGCATGTGTAAGTGAACGCTATGTGTGTGCTACTGTGCATTTTTGCTGACTTTAAAGGCCAGAATCTAGAATATTAATGGGGAATGCAGAGAGCAGTTTTAAAGAATTTATTATTAAATGTCCAATTAAGATAAAAATCGTTAGCAATGTCTTTGCAAAGGATAATTAAATACAAAGCTCACATAGCCATACCAGTGGTTTGAGCTTGTGTTTGATTTGCTGCCTAAGTGTATTAAAATCTATGACTTTATTTAGAATTTTATTTATATCACTTTGGTCTTATGATTTTTTAAGCCCCGCCCACCACATTTCAAATTTTTTTTTGGGGGGGTCCCTCTTTTGAATTTTGAAATGTTGGGAGGTATGCAATATACATTTGGGCCATAAACATTGCACATTACATAGGTAAAAGTATGTGCATCAACGTAATGATGTATCTGCCCTTTTCATCTATTACTGTCTGTGTAAAAGAAACTGGAAGTCCCTTTCTAACCAATATTGCTACTTCACGTTTTCTGCCCTCAGTTGGTGTATAGAGAATCTGACCCACCCACCTGGATCTTAGCTTTTCGTGTTCTGGATCCGACAACCTCGTTTCTTGGAGTAGTGCTATGTCTGTCCGCAGTGTATTAAGGTGTTGTAATATCATACTCCTTTTTGCGGGGGAAGTTATTCCTTCGATATTCCAAGAGGTTATTTTATATTTCAGAGCCAAATTGGTGTATTGCGGATGATGACATGCGTATCATGGAGGGTTCTGTGTGAGTTGGTTTTGCTAAATAGGCATGTATGGGGAGGTTATGAAGGGAACTTACTGTGTGGTTTTGCAGATGGAACTGTCAATGGCTGGTTGGCCTGCGGGCACTCAGGGCTTGACCTGAGAAAAATGGTATAATCATTATCACCAAATCTTGACACCATGAAGTCACAAACAGTAAAAAAAATTCACTACAAGGTTTCAACATGTCTAGGGCAATACAAGTCTTTTGATTATCTGGAAATAGAAGGTCTATCGGCATCTGAAACCGTAATCTAACAACTTCTGAAATTGCTAAGTGTATAATAGACATGATACAAAAATGTTGATGAGAGGTGGATAATATTCCTAACAATGAAGCGGTAAACCCTTGCTACTCTAAAAGCTACAGCGACAAAATATAATATTGTAGGGACCAGGTGGCAATCCATGCTAAAGCCAGTGGCAACCCTAGATAGGCACTTGGGGGAATTAGATTTAAGACTATGACTTTCTAGTAGACTTCGTCTCAGTAAACTTGCAAAAGGGAAGCTCTCAATGTACAGGTTATAGTAAGAAACAGATTTTACAAACATAACAATATTAAACTTCCTTATGGGTTAAGAGAATATCCAAAAACTTGCGTATTTTCCACAGTCTCAAAGTAATAAGACAGCTAAGGTATAGGCTATGATACAAACCTAATACGTAATAAAAAATAATCACAGTAAACATTTGTCTATGAAGACGAGAGAAGATACTTGAATACTTAGGAATTAGAGTCCTTGTCATCTTTAAATTCAACCTTCTTCCTGTCTCCTCTCAGAGGCCAAAAAGGCCTGTACAGCCGCTGGAGAAGTAAAGAACTTTGGACCAACTGGTGTTTGCAGCCGCAGTTTTGCCGGGTATATAAGGGCAACCTGTCTGCCCTGCTCATGTAGTCTGGAGCAGAGTGGGGCAAATTATTTTCTTTGTAACTTCAGCGGAAAAGTCCTGAAATAACAGGAGACGATGTTATTCAAACTTGACCTCCTTCTTTGTTCTGTATGCTCTCATTACCGATCATTTTTCTTGATGATTGAGTCATTTTAGAATGACTTGGCGTGGTCTTGCTGTCATGTTGTCCAGCTGCCTTCCAGGACCCAAGCGGTGTTCTCTTTCGATATCCAACGGCAATCTGTCTGGGGAGATACCCAGCAGCCTTGGAAATGTCAGCGCTGTGAATTCTAGAAGATCTTTGTCTTTAATGGATTCTGGTATACCAACAATGCGCAGGTTGTTTCGCCTGCTGCGATTCTCTAGATCCTCTATGCGATCTTGAAGAAATTGGTTTTGTTTTAGGAGATATTTTAATGAGCCTTCTGACTCATGCTGCTTATCCTCTACTTCAGAGATTCTTTGCTCGGCTGATGTAAGTCTGGTAGAATATTGCCTAACTGCGCTGGTGAAGGTGTCCACTCCAGCTTGTAGGGAGTCCATTTTAGGTAAAAAGAATGTCTTAAGTTATTTTAGTAGATTAGCGCTTTCTCCTGTAGATGCGGTTTCAATTTCACTTTGAGGTTGTGCAATTGATTGGATTTCAGCAGCTTGGCGCTGTTTACTTTCAGTGCCTTTGGGTTTATGATGATGATATCTGCTTTTGGAGAGGACAGTCTCTAAAAGTACTTGTCTACTTTCATAGAGTGTTTGTTTCAGTTTTCCTTATTGTGTAAGGCAGGGGTGGGCAAGAGGTAGATCACGGTCTACCAGTGGACCGCAAGTGAATTTTGAGGTGACCGCCTGTAAGATTTCAAAAGTCTGCATAATAAGAGAAAGATTTCTCAAACATCTACTGCAGCTAAGCTCTTCACTCAGAATCTAGAATTCTAGATAGAATCTAGATTCTGAGTGAAGACCCTTGCCACCGTAGATGTGTGAGAAATCTCTCTCTTATGCAGACTTTTGAAATCGGCTATGACTCTGAGTCTATGACGGCGGTATGGGCACTGTACTTCAGCATGTGCGATGCGGCTGTAGCTGAACTCGCTGCCCCAGCTTTGGTTACAGGACCTGCCCCCTAATCAATCTGATATGGCGTCCAGCCAATAAAATTACTTTGTAGAATGAGTCTCGAGCCGTCTTGATTGTGAGACTACTTATCATACGCAGGCGCGGTACACAGATAAGTTTGCTTGACTGTCCCAGCGTGACGTAAAGAGAACGCTCTCGCAGGAAGTAAAGACAGAGCGCGGCTGTATTTGGTAAATAGAGCGGCTGATTTTTAAAGCTGTATTATTTGTGTCAAAAATACAGTCTTCAGCCAGCAGGTCCTATTTGTCTCAAAAATAAAATATTCAGCCAGCAGGTCCTATTTGTGGCAAAAATAAAATATTCAGCCAGCAGGTCCTATTTGTTGCAAAAATAAAATATTCAGCCAGCAGGTCCTATTTGTTGCAAAAATAAAATATTTAGCCAGCAGGTCCTATTTGTTGCAAAAATAAAATATTCAGCCAGCAGGTCCTATTTGTTGCAAAAATAAAATATTCAGCCAGCAGGTCCTATTTGTTGCAAAAATAAAATATTTAGCCAGCAGGTCCTATTTGTTGCAAAAATACTATTTTGTGTTTTTTTTTAATAAATACATTATTGTAATTATTATTATCAAGACTGGTGTTTTTTTGTGTGTTTTTTTTTTAGTTTGGTGACCATGTCACTTGGAATAAAATTAGAGGTAGCCCTTGCCTTACAAAAGTCTGCCCACCCCTGGTGTAAGGCAATTGGTCTAATAGGTCGCTAGATGTCGCTGCAGACTCAAATATATCAAAGCATATAACGTTTTGCTTACAAGGGTGAGGACAGTTCCAACATGTTATCCGGTCCCACAATGTTTGTACCGCAGATATGAGTGTCTTCTGGCTATACTTCATGCAGGTGGTGTATGGATATCTTGTGTAAAAGATATGTGTACCTTCATAGGTTATTTATTAAAGGGACACTGAACCCAAATTTTATGCCTTCTTTTTCAAATAAAGATAGCAAGAGAACAAATAAAAATTGATAATAGGAGTCAATTAGAAAGTTGCTTAAAATTGCATGCTCTATCCGAATCATGAAAGAAAACATTTGGGTTTAGTATCCCTTTAAGCCACTAGATAGCAGTGCTGTCTTCATAAAGTCAAATCGGCGACTTCTATGTACTGAAGTT
This sequence comes from Bombina bombina, assembly GCF_027579735.1. Taxonomy (NCBI): domain Eukaryota; kingdom Metazoa; phylum Chordata; class Amphibia; order Anura; family Bombinatoridae; genus Bombina; species Bombina bombina. The sequence continues at coordinate 519,529,904 of NC_069505.1, read as the reverse complement.
AGGAAAGTTCTAGTATAAACAAGTAGTATTGTGGTATAAGAGCCTTGGTGTTATGCCTTAATTATCGAGCCTGCAAGCAGAAGATATGTACTCTGTCAGTTGCACTGGTGCTGCAAAGGCGTTTACAATCTTATTAAAGGGACAGTCTAGTACAAATTAAAGTTTCATTATTCAGATAGGACTTTTAATTTTAATCAACTTTCCAATTTACTTTTATCATCAAATTTGAGGGCTGCCTCTTATCACATGCTTTTTAAATCTCTTTTCAACACAAAGAGACAGAAAGTACACGTGGGCCATATAGATAACACTGTGTTCAAGCACAGGGAGTTATTTAAGATCTAGCACAAAACAATGCTAAATTTAAGACAATAGATAATAAACAGTCACAGTCATGTGATCAGGGGGCTGGAAGAAGGTTCCTAGATACAAGGTAATCACAGAGGTAAAAAGTATATAATATAACTGTGTTGGTTGTGCAAAACTGGGGAATGGGTAATAAAGGGATTATCTATCTTTTAAAACAATAACAATTCTATGGTAGACTGTCCCTTTAAGTGTGCCTCTTAGCTTAGTGAGAGCATATATGAAAAGTTTCCAGCAATGTAGTGCTATGGTCTAGAATCTACGCATTAAGTCTTATATTCAGCAGTCTTCCTCAGACCGAATCTGTACACAGCCAAATGTGGATGGCAAATACCTTTACTTGGACAAGTATTTACTATCAAAGTCCCAGGTTTTGTGAAGTGTTATGCGCTGACTTAGAGAAAGTTGTATAAGCTTCCCAAAGGCTGCATGGGGCTTGTGGCAGTAAATTGTGTTCCCTGAAGTTACCCATTCAGACAGCCGCAGGTGCTAGCGGCACTGTACTCACTGCTTAGTATATGTTTGCTTCTGCGGTTATGTGGGGGGGCTGGTTGCAATACTTGGATGCAAGTTGAAGTGCCGAGATCAAAAGGCACCTTATACTTTGCGCTGTTTACTTGTCCGGGTCTATAGGAATATGTGCGGTGTGCACTTCCATGAACTAACGCCCTCTAGTTGTGAAAAACTGTCAAAATACTTTGAGATAAGAGGCGGCCTTCAAGGGCTTAGAAATTAGCAAGTGACCTACGTAAGTTTAGCTTTTAACTAAGAATACCAAGAGACCAAAGCAAAATTGAAGATACAAGTAAAATGGAAAGTTGTTTAAAATGTACATGCCCTGTCTGAATCCTGGAAGTTTATTTTTGACTAGACTGTCCCTTTAATGAAAATTTTGCATTATGAAAAAAGCTGGAAAGGTTACATGTTTTTACAATGGAAAAGGGGAGTCTCAGAGAGAATATGAATACATTATACAAATACATATATATATATATATATATATATATATATATATATATATATATATATATATATACACTGCTCAAAAAAATAAAGGGAACACTAAAATAACACATCCTAGATCTGAAGTAATTAAATATTCTAATTAAATACTTTGTTCTTTACATAGCTGAATGTGCTGACAACAAAATCACACAAAAATAAAAAAATGGAAATCAAATTTTTCAACCCATGGAGGTCTGGATTTGGAGTCACACTCAAAATTAAAGTGGAAAAACACACTACAGGCGGATTTAACTTTGATGTAATGTCCTTAAAACAAGTCAAAATGAGGCTCAGTAGTGTGTGTGGCCTCCACGTGCCTGTATGACCTCCCTACAATGCCTGTGCATGCTCCTGATGAGGTGGCGGATGGTCTCCTGAGGGATCTCCTCCCAGACCTGGACTAAAGCATCCACCAACTCCTGGACAGTCTGTGGTGCAACGTGAAGTTGGTGGATGGAGCGAGACATGATGTCCCAGATGTGCTCAATTGGATTCAGGTCTGGGGAACGGGTGGGCCAGTCCATAGCATCAATGCCTTCATCTTGCAGGAACTGCTGACACACTCCAGTCACATGAGGTCTAGCATTGTCTTGCATTAGGAGGAACCCAGGGCCAACCGCACCAGCATATGGTCTCACAAGGGGTCTGAGGATCTCATCTTGATACCTAATGGCAGTCAGGCTACCTCTGGCGAGCACATGGAGGGCTGTTCGGCCCCTCAAAGAAATGCCACCCCACACAATTACTGACCCACTGCCAAACCGGCCATGCTGGAGGATGTTGCAGGCAGCAGAACGTTCTCCATGGCGTCTCCAGACTGTCACGTCTGTCAAATGTGCTCAGTGTGCACCTGCTTTCATCTGTGAAGAGCACAGGGCGCCAGTGGCGAATTTGCCAATCTTGGTGTTCTCTGGCAAATGCCAAACGTCCTGCACGGTGTTGGACTGTAAGCACAACCCCCACCTGTTGACGTTGGGTCCTCATACCACCCTCATGGAGTCTGTTTCTGACCGTTTGAGCAGACACATGCACATTTGTGGCCTGCTGTAGGTCATTTTGCAGGGCTCTGGCAGTGCTCCTCCTGTTCCTCCTTGCACAAAGGCGGAGGTAGCGGTCCTGCTGCTGGGTTGTTGCCCTCCTACGGCCTCCTCCACGTCTCCTGATGTACTGGCCTGTCTCCTGGTAGCGCCTCCATGCTCTGGACACTACGCTGACAGACACAGCAATCCTTCTTGCCACAGCTCGCACTGATGTGCCATCCTGGATGAGCTGCACTACCTGAGCCACTTGTGTGGGTTGTAGACTCCGTCTCATGCTACCACTAGAGTGCAAGCACCACAAGCATTCAAAAGTGACCATAACATCAGCCAGAAAGCATAGGAACTGAGAAGTGGTCTGTGGTCACCACCTGCAGAACTACTCCTTTATTGGGGGTGTCTTGCTAATTGCCTATAATTTCCACCTGTTGTCTATCCCATTTGCACAACAGCATGTGAAATTGATTGTCACTCAGTGTTGCTTCCTAAGTGGACAGTTTGATTTCACAGAAGTGTGATTGACTTGGAGTTACATTGTGTTGTTTAAGTGTTCCCTTTATTTTTTTGAGCAGTGTATATATATATATATATATATATATATATATATATATATATATATATATATATATATATATATATATATATATATATATTTATATATACCCCAAAGCAGAACATGCTGTGATCTGAGATGTCATTGCAGAAAATGCAGCATGTCTGCAGAAAGAATGGGACACATGCAGGAGCTGTTAGCACTTTCACTTTGCATCACATTAGACTGTTTATTTCAAACAGTTTTTCGCTCTGGCTGCATTGTGCAAGTTTTCCTTAACACAGTGCATCCAGAGCAAAGTGCTATTTGAAAAGAACAGTCAAATAAAAGCAGCAGTGACTGGCTCTCTGGGATTTTTTTAACCTCACTACAAGCCTTTCCCAGTCTGCAAAGCTGTGACTTCTGAATGTAAGATGTTCTTATGAGCAATGCACCTTTTTTTTTTACTACTACATTTCTTCCTTGTGATGTTAGGCTAAGAGAAAATAATAGTTTTTTAGACATTTTCAAAACGTATTTTTTGTTGTTGTCTGCAGCTAATTTGCAAAGCAGTTTTCAACTGCTTTACTCTCCTGTTAATCACATTGCAATTGAGCTGGTGCTTTAGTGCAACTGCCTAATTTAAAATGTTATTTTATTTCAAAATGACCTGCAGAAATGTTTTCATATAAAAAAAATCTCATCGCAGAAAGTGAAGAAAAGTTCTGCCTCTGGGTGTATATATATATATATATATATATATATATATATATATATATATATATATATATATATATGCCTCTTATTAGCAATTAGCTGACATGTTTGTCAATAGAACTGTACAAAGGACAAGAGATTTTCCTTTGAGACTTGAGAAACAGATTTCACCTTCAACATCATTTTTTTTCTCAGTAAGAACAATAAGGGTATGGAATTCTCTATTTTATAACGTTGTTTTAGCAATTGTTTGCTAATATCCAATTTTTGTTATTATCAAGTACAGAGACCATAAGCTGCGAATGCTCTATTTATATCCTTTCCAGTTTTATGATGGTTTAAAGTACCATAAAACAGGTTGAGATCTGTGCATATCCTAAAAGGGCTAATTAAGTAAAAATAGTTTGCATAAAAAAAATGTTTAAAAATTGCTGGCAAGTATTTTAAAATAATTTGCAAAAATACTTAAATAGCCATGCTGTCTGTAGCAGTCTACTCCACCCCCCTTATCAGTGTTTAGACACAGGCATTGTATTTCAACTGAGTTCACAGCTTCTAGGCAGCTCCAGCAGATAATCCCTATGCGTTTTTGCATTCTACCAAAACAACAATGGATATAGATACAGCCATAGAAGGAATGTGTGGGGGGAGTTAGAGCTTTACAATTCAGAAACTAAAAAGAAAGGGTTAATGGCAAGGCGCTGCAGTATAAATTTGCCGGTAAAGTATTAAAGTACATATTATATTATTTTGTCTCTATCCCAACTTGTCTTATGTCCCTTTAATGGATCTGTCTTGTTCTCTCCACAGGTCTCTTTGCTGACAGCAGCGTGCAGATTCTACAGAAAGAGCTTGCTTGGGAATGCGATTACATCCGTGAAGCACAATGTGGCAAAAAGTTTAGGTAATAAATTTGTGACATTTGCTGTCTGAAATATTAATGTGAATTTTGGGACATTATATGATGCAAGGTATTTTTCTGGATTGGAGATTTGATTTAAAGGGACATGAAAGTCAAACAACTTTCTAATTTACTTCTATTATCAATATTTCTTTGTTCTCTTGTTATCTTTTGTTGAAAAGCAGGAATGTAAGCTTAGGAGTGTGCACGGGTCTGTAGCACTATATGGAGGCGGTTTTGCGAGAATGTTATCCATTTGCAAGAGCACTAGATGGCAGCACTGTATCCTACCATGTAGTGCTGCAGGACACCAATCTAGGTATCTAAGTTCCATAATTTAAAAGTGAGCTCTAACTATGTTTTTAACTTTTTATGAAAAAAGATAGATTGGGTTAATAAACCCGATCTATCTTTTTTAATAAAAATGTGCAAGAACTTTCACATTGAAAACGTGCAAACCAAAATATCTCTTGAAACAGTAAAAGACTGTTCCTTTGTAAAATAATTACCATTTAGTTATGGCAAACATCTTACCATTCCTCCGCTTGCATCTCATACTGTATTTAGTTGATTGATGACAAATCCGGCTTCATCCAATCGTTGCGTGTCCCACGAGCTGAACGTCTAAGGGGGCACGCAACGATTGGATGAAGCCGGATTCGTCATCTATCAACTAAATACAGTATAAGATGCAGGCTGGGGAATAGCAGGATGTTTGCCATAACTAAATGGTAATTATTTTACAAAGAATCCGTCTTTAAAAATTTTAATCAATTAAACTTTACCTGTTTTTAAGGTTCATTTTATATACTATGTCTTAAAGTGCCAGACATTACAAACACTAACATAGCCAAGGTGTAGAATTTGAAGTAAAAAAGAAAACCTGCTGGTAAAAAGTTTGAGTACCAAGTTTCATGATTTAGATAGGTCATGTAATTTTAAACAACTTTCCAATTTACTTTTATAATCAATCTTGCTTTGTTCTCTTGGTATTCTTAGTTGAAAGCTAAACCTTGGTGGGCTCATATGCTAATTTCTTAGCCCTTTAAGGCCTGCCTTTTATCTGAATGCAATTTGACAGTTTTTCACAACTAGAGGACGTTAGTTCATGGGTGCCATATAGATAAAAATTGTGCTCACGTCCGTGGAGTTACCTAGGAGTCAGCACTGATTGGCTAAAATGTAAGTCTGTCAAAAGAACTGAAATAAGGGGGCAGTTTGTAGAGGCATAGATACAAGGTATTCACAATCAACAGAAAGATTTTCCAAACAGTCACCAATGAACTCTGTGTCAATTGATCAGTGTTGGGATACACACTTATCCTAATATACACATCCCTATCCGTTTTGAAAGGCGCTCTGCTTTAGGGGTCATACATATATATATCCATCGTTTCACAATCGAAGTAAAAAGTGCCTAACCAGGCTCCGTTGTCTACGACCCCGAGATGTATACTGCTCAAATTAGTTGCCGGCTCCAGACTAGCGTCTCACCTCTGTGCCTTGCTGACCCGTCACCCGGAACCTTCTTCCGTCTACTATGCGCAGATGGGCGTGTCGTGCTGCTTTGATGACGTAGCTGGTCTTTCTCTGGGCTCAGCAAGGAATACCTCTCGCCTCTCACCTCCAGTTAGGGTATATGACAAAGTTCAGCTGCAGAAAGGAACTCCACCGGCATTGGCAATCCAATGTGATTAAAGAAAGAAATGCCGGGAGTCCGTTTTGTATCTAAATAAAATATAACTTTTATTGGTCCATTAAAAGTTCATAGGCTAAGCATATCCTTGTGCCTCACAGACAGGCTGACGCGTTTCGGTTAGACACCGTACTCATAGCCATCTTGAAAAAGCCCTATCTATCGGGTGAAACGCGTAGATTGACTTTGTGTTGTTCCCTGCTAAGGACTTTATTCTGTTTTCTTAATCTAGGTACCTAGTTTTACTTTTTAGCCCGCGCGTGTTCCACGCTAAGTGCGGGTCTGTGGATATCATTTCTCCCCTTGGAGTCTTGCAGCATTTGGCGCACAAGGAGTTCGGAGTAAAAAAGCAGTCTCCAATCACGCTGACCGGGTTCAGCCGACACAAGCAAGCAAGAAAGAGTGCTAATACATTGGAAGATACTGTTTACTTGTATTAATCTCCAACAGTGTGAGCCTAAAAACTGTTACCAAAGTCATTGTGGATAAGTGTGAGTACAAATAAAACCTGATCTGAAGGTGTTTAAATATGATCGCTTAACAACTTCCTAGGGGGTCATATGAACAACTTAATAACAACTTATTTCACGCTGATACTATCTGATGAACTGTAACACTTTTTTGATCAGCCAACATAAGGAACTTTGTTACAAAAATTGTGACTGATTAACTCTGAGATCGATATTTACATTATAACCTATTCGCTGAATATATAACACCGCTCACTTAATATAAATACATTTTCAAGGGATTTTTTCACGTGTTTTTAAGGTGGTAATCCAGTTTTTTTATTTTTTATTAAGGGAGACGTCCCTTTTATCAGATTATACATATTTTTATTGTTATAATAAATTGTATTTTATTGTGAAGTAAAGGTATTAACTTTAATATTGTTGTATTTACTTTTTATTTGACTAAGTGTGGTGGGAACTTAGCTTTTAGCGCCCTCCTATTCCTTTTATCTTGTTCCTATTGTGACAGTACTGGTGTGACTGCTTTAGAGTGGCTTAGTTCTCCTTCAGCTAATAGCGCTATACTTCTGTGTTCACCTTAAAAACACCAATCCCAAGATGTCATTTTTATGTTCCTTTCCATAGGCAGCTGCTGAAAGATGACCCTTTCTTCTACGTGCCGGAGGTGATAGATGAGCTCACAACTAAACGAGTACTAACTATGGAGCTTGTGTCAGGGGTACCACTGGACCAATGTGCCGAACTGGACCAGGACACACGGAACCAGGTCAGATGCAACCAAAGAATCAACAAACTTAATTCTCATAATATTCCACAGGACAACGTGCCCCAGATTCTTTATTTCTCCAACATTGGTGTGTCCGGTCCACGGCGTCATCCTTACTTGTGGGAATATCTCTTCCCCAACAGGAAATGGCAAAGAGTCCCAGCAAAGCTGGCCATATAGTCCCTCCTAGGCTCCGCCCACCCCAGTCATTCTCTTTGCCGTTGCACAGGCAACATCTCCACGGAGATGGTTAAGAGTTTTTGGTGTTTAAATGTAGTTTTTTATTCTTCTATCAAGTGTTTGTTATTTTAAAATAGTGCTGGTATGTACTATTTACTCTGAAACAGAAAAAGATGAAGATTTCTGTTTGTGAGAGGAAGATGATTTTAGCAGACAGTAACTAAAATTGATTGCTGTTTCCACATAGGACTGTTGAGATGAAGTAACTTCAGTTGGGGGAAACAGTTAGCAGACTTTTCTGCTTAAGGTATGACTAGCCATATTTCTAACAAGACTGTGTAATGCTGGAAGGCTGTCATTTCCCCTCATGGGGACCGGTAAGCCATTTTCTTAGTCTCAAACAGAATAAAGGGCTTAATATGGGCTATAAAACTGGTAGACACTTTTATGGGCTAAATCGATTGCTTTATTTGGACATTTTATACATGTTTATGCTGATATTTCACATTTATAAGCTTGGGGAACGTTTTTTTAACGGCAGGCACTATGTTAGACACCTTTTCCAGTCAGGGAGGGCCTTCCCAGTTGTAGGCTGAGCCTCATTTTCACGCCATTACTGCGCAGTTGTTTTTGAGAGCAAGACATGCAGATGCATGTGTGAGGACCTGAAAATAGCTGGAAAAGTTTCTAGAAGGCGTCATTTGGTATCGTATTCCCCTCTGGGCTTGGTTAGGTCACAGCAAAAGCTGTAGCTGGGACTGTATAGGGGTTAAATTTGTAAACGGCTCCAGTTCCGTTATTTTAAGGGTTAAAGCTCTGAAATTTGGTGTGCAATACTCTTAATGCTTTAAGACACTGTGGTGAAATTTTGGTAATTTTTTAACAATTCCTTCATAGTTTTTCTCATATTCAGTAATAAAGTGTTTCTGTTTAAAATTTAAAGAGACAGTAACGGTTTTGTTTTAAAACGGTTTTTGTGCTTTATTAACAAGTTTAAGCCTGTTTAACATGTCTGTGCCTTTGGATAAGCTATGTTCTATATGTATGAAAGCCAATGTGTCTCCTCATTTAAATTTGTGTGATAATTGTGTCATAGCGTCCAAACAAAGTAAGGACAGTACTGCCACAGATAATGAAATTGCCCAAGATGATTCCTCAGATGAGGGAAGTAGACATGATTCTACCTCATCTCCTACTGTGTCTACACCAGTTTTGCCCACGCAGGAGGCCCCTAGTACATCTAGCGCGCCAATACTTATTACCATGCAACAATTGACGGCTGTAATGGATAACTCCATAGCAAATATTTTATCCAAAATGCCTGCATATCAGAGAAAGCGCGATTGCTCTGTTTTAAACACTGAAGAGCAGGAGGGCGCTGATGATAATTGTTCTGTCATACCCTCACACCAATCTGAAGCGGCCATGAGGGAGGTTTTGTCAGATGGGGAAATTTCAGATTCAGGAAAAATTTCTCAACAAGCTGAACCTGATGTTGTGACATTTAAATTTAAATTAGAACATCTCCGCGCACTGCTTAAGGAGGTGTTATCTACTCTGGATGATTGTGACAACTTGGTTATTCCAGAGAAATTATGCAAAATGGACAAGTTTCTAGAGGTTCCGGTGCACCCCGACGCTTTTCCTATACCCAAGCGGGTGGCGGACATAGTGAATAAAGAGTGGGAGAAGCCCGGCATACCTTTTGTCCCCCCCCCTATATTTAAGAAATGATTTCCTATGGTTGACCCCAGAAAGGACTTATGGCAGACAGTCCCTAAGGTCGAGGGGGCAGTTTCTACTTTAAACAAGCGCACTACTATTCCTATCGAGGATAGTTGTGCTTTCAAAGATCCTATGGATAAAAAATTGGAAGGTTTGCTTAAAAAGATTTTTGTACAGCAAGGTTACCTTCTACAACCCATTTCGTGCATTGTTCCTGTCACTACTGCAGCGTGGTTCTGGTTCGAGGAACTAGAAAAGTCGCTCGGTAGAGAGACTCCATACGAGGAGGTTATGGACAGAGTTCACGCACTTAAGTTGGCGAACTCTTTTATTTTAGATGCCGCTTTGCAATTAGCTAAATTAGCGGCGAAAAATTCAGGGTTTGCGATTGTGGCGCGTAGAGCGCTTTGGCTAAAGTCTTGGTCAGCGGATGTATCTTCCAAGACAAAATTGCTTAACATCCCTTTCAAAGGTAAAACTCTATTTGGACCAGAATTGAAAGAGATTATCTCAGACATCACTGGGGGAAAGGGCCACGCCCTTCCACAAGATAGGCCTTTCAAGGCCAAGAATAAGTCTAATTTTCTTTCCTTTCGCAATTTCAGGAACGGACCGGCCTCTAATTCTGCATCCTCTAAGCAAGAGGGTAATGCCTCACAGCCCAAACCAGCCTGGAAACCTATGCAAGGCTGGAACAAGGGTAAGCAGGCCAAGAAGCCTGCTGCTGCTAACAAAACAGCATGAAGGAGTAGCCCCCGATCCGGGACCGGATCTAGTAGGGGGCAGACTCTCTCTCTTTGCTCAGGCTTGGGCAAGAGATGTTCAGGATCCCTGGGCACTAGAAATAGTTTCTCAGGGTTATCTTCTGGAATTCAGGGAACTACCCCCAAGGGGAAGGTTCCACATGTCTCACTTATCCTTAAACCAAATAAAGAGACAGGCATTCTTACATTGTGTAGAAGACCTGTTAAAGATGGGAGTGATACACCCAGTTCCAATAAAGGAACAAGGAATGGGATTTTATTCAAATCTGTTCGTAGTTCCCAAAAAAGAGGGAACCTTCAGACCAATTTTGGATTTGAAGATCCTAAACAAATTTCTCAGGGTACCATCGTTCAAGATGGAAACCATTCGAACGATTCTACCCACTATCCAGGAAGGTCAATTTATGACTACCGTGGATCTAAAGGATGCGTACCTACATATTCCTATCCACAAAGAACATCATCAGTTCCTAAGGTTCGCCTTTCTGGACAAACATTACCAGTTTGTGGCCCTCCCATTCGGGTTAGCCACTGCTCCAAGGATTTTCACAAAGGTACTTGGGTCCCTTCTAGCGGTTCTAAGACCGAGGGGCATTGCAGTAGTACCATACTTGGACGACATTCTAATACAAGCGTCGTCCCTGTCAAAAGCAAAGGCTCATACAGACATCGTTCTGGCCTTTCTCAGATCACACGGATGGAAGGTGAACATAGAAAAAAGTTCTCTGTCTCCGTCAACAAGAGTTCCCTTCTTGGGAACAATAATAGATTCCTTAGAAATGAGGATTTTTCTGACAGAGGTCAGAAAGTCAAAACTTCTAAGCACTTGTCAAGTTCTTCATTCTGTTCCACGTCCTTCCATAGCGCAGTGCATGGAAGTAGTAGGGTTGATGGTTGCAGCAATGGACATAGTTCCTTTTGCACGAATTCATCTAAGACCATTACAACTGTGCATGCTCAAACAGTGGAATGGGGACTATACAGACTTGTCTCCAATGATTCAAGTAGATCAGAAGACCAGAGATTCACTCCGTTGGTGGCTGACCCTGGACCATCTATCCCAGGGAATGAGCTTCCGCAGACCAGAGTGGGTCATTGTCACGACCGACGCCAGTCTAGTGGGCTGGGGCGCGGTCTGGGAATCCCTGAAAACTCAGGGACTATGGTCTCGGGAAGAGTCTCTTCTCCCGATAAACATTCTGGAACTAAGAGCGATCTTCAATGCTCTCAGGGCTTGGCCTCAGCTAGCAAAGGCCAGATTCATAAGATTCCAATCAGACAACATGACGACCGTTGCGTATATCAATCATCAGGGGGGAACAAGGAGTTCCCTGGCGATGAAGGAAGTGACCAAAATAATACAATGGGCGGAGGATCACTCCTGCCACCTATCTGCGATCCACATCCCAGGTGTGGAAAACTGGGAAGCGGATTATCTGAGTCGTCAGACATTCCATCCGGGGGAGTGGGAACTCCACCCGGAGATTTTTGCCCAACTAACTCAATTGTGGGGCATTCCAGACATGGATCTGATGGCGTCTCGTCAGAACTTCAAGGTTCCTTGCTACGGGTCCAGATCCAGGGATCCCAAGGCGACTCTAGTAGATGCACTAGTAGCACCTTGGACCTTCAACCTAGCTTATGTATTTCCACCGTTTCCTCTCATTCCCAGGCTGGTAGCCAGGATCAAACAGGAGAGGGCCTCGGTGATCTTGATAGCTCCTGCGTGGCCACGCAGGACTTGGTATGCAGACCTGGTGAATATGTCATCGGTTCCACCATGGAAGCTACCTTTGAGACAGGACCTTCTTGTTCAGGGTCCATTCGAACATCCAAATCTTGTCTCCCTCCAGCTGACGGCTTGGAGATTGAACGCTTGATTCTATCAAAGCGGGGGGTTTCAGATTCTGTGATAGATACTCTGGTTCAGGCCAGAAAACCGGTAACTAGAAAGATTTACCATAAAATATGGAAAAGATATATCTGTTGGTGTGAATCCAAAGGATTCCCATGGAATAAGATAAAAATTCCTAAGATTCTCTCCTTTCTACAAGAAGGTTTGGAGAAAGGATTATCTGCAAGTTCTCTAAAGGGACAGATCTCTGCTTTATCTGTCTTACTACACAAAAGATTGGCAGCTGTGCCAGATGTTCAAGCATTTGTCCATGCTCTGGTTAGGATCAAGCCTGTTTACAGACCTTTGACTCCTCCCTGGAGTCTAAATCTAGTTCTTTCAGTTCTTCAAGGGGTTCCGTTTGAACCTTTACATTCCATAGATATTAAGTTACTATCTTGGAAAGTTTTGTTTTTGGTTGCTATTTCTTCTGCTAGAAGAGTTTCAGAGTTATCTGCTTTGCAGTGTTCTCCGCCTTATCTGGTGTTCCATGCAGATAAGGTGGTTTTTCGTACTAAGCCTGGTTTTCTTCCAAAGGTTGTTTCTAACAAGAATATTAACCAGGAGATAGTTGTACCTTCTTTATGTCCGAATCCAGTTTCAAAGAAGGAACGCTTGTTACACAATTTGGACGTAGTCCGTGCTCTAAAATTCTATTTAGAGGCTACAAAAGATTTCAGACAAACATCTTCTTTGTTTGTTGTCTATTCTGGTAAAAGGAGAGGTCAAAAAGCGACTTCTACCTCTCTTTCCTTTTGGCTTAAAAGCGTCATCCGATTGGCTTACGAGACTGCCGGACGGCAGCCTCCTGAAAGAATCACAGCTCACTCCACTAGGGCTGTGGCTTCCACATGGGCCTTCAAGAACGAGGCTTCTGTTGACCAGATATGTAAGGCAGCGACTTGGTCTTCACTGCACACTTTTGCCAAATTTTACAAATTTGATACTTTTGCTTCTTCGGAGGCTATTTTTGGGAGAAAGGTTTTGCAAGCCGTGGTGCCTTCCGTTTAGGTAACCTGATTTGCTCCCTCCCTTCATCCGTGTCCTAAAGCTTTGGTATTGGTTCCCACAAGTAAGGATGACGCCGTGGACCGGACACACCAATGTTGGAGAAAACAGAATTTATGCTTACCTGATAAATCACTTTCTCCAACGGTGTGTCCGGTCCACGGCCCGCCCTGGTTTTTTAATCAGGTCTGATTAATTATTTTCTCTAACTACAGTCACCACGGTACCATATGGTTTCTCCTATATATTTTCCTCCTGTCCGTTGGTCGAATGACTGGGGTGGGTGGAGCCTAGGAGGGACTATATGGCCAGCTTTGCTGGGACTCTTTGCCATTTCCTGTTGGGGAAGAGATATTCCCACAAGTAAGGATGACGCCGTGGACCGGACACACCGTTGGAGAAAGTAATTTATCAGGTAAGCATAAATTCTGTTTTTATTTGACCATACAACTTCTGCTATCTACTACTCTTTTTGTAATGTCATGTTGCAGGTTATCACAAGTCATCTGCTATTTAACTATAAGTTTTCACTGTATAACATCAGTTCTAGTGAATTCACACTGATGTAGAAGGTCCAAAAAATGGCCATTGGCGAGTGGAAATTTAATTGTGGCGAGTGAAAGTTAGTGAGTGAAATTGAATCAACATTCACTCACTGTGGGGTGTTGTAAGCAGCAAAGTAAGCACATTGTATAAGGTGTTTCTCAATGGTTAAAACTATGCAAAGAGAGGTGGAGTAGTGTGTGTGGTCATGTAGTGGGTGTGGTGTGGGAGGGTACTCGGTGGAATCAGAAGTGGAATGCGACATTTTGCTCTGGCTAGTGGCTTAGGACTTGAAATGTTGCGCCCTATATAAAAAATATATATATATATATATATATATATATATATATATATATATTTTATGGTGGATATAAAAGCTTGAGATTAAAACCCTCCATTGCATAAAAGTAAGAGCCATAGAATTATTGCATAGGCAGTTAGCACATCTAGTCAAGTATCCCTGCTTGCTTCAGTTATATAATATCTCATGCTTTTTGCTCCCTTATGGGGCAGGTAGAGCAAAAATAGATCCACTTCGGGACAGTTGTTTCAAACATATTAGCTCTCATCAGCAGAAGATAGGTTTAAGGCTAAGTGCATATATAGTTGTATATCTAATTGGCATATATTACCCAGAATCCTCTGGTGCATTGGTAACACTTCTGGGGAAAAGCAAGCATGGATAAGTATCTATGCTTAGATGTGCTAATTGCCTATACAAAAAGTTGCTACTAGCACTTAATGATCAGTTTAGCTTTATCATGGAGGTCACCGGACCCATAACAGCTTCCTCTAGCCACATCCTGTGTAGCTCATGCCCGTCAAGAGCAATGCAGCTCGGCTTCCCTCTGCTCTGCTCTGTGAACTGTTCTCCCACGTCTACCTCCACACTCACCAGATCGTATTATTAGAGGTGGATACATGCAACATACATTTATCTAAACACTCAGATACAGCCATTCCTGGATTACAGGCAGGACTCGCACACACTCCTGAGTGTTTATAAATTTTGTTCTCACATTCTAAAGGCGTCTTTACGGCTCTCTGTGTTTTTTCCCTGTATAACTTACACAAGACCGGACGTATTGTCTGACCTGTTCCTTTTACCATTTCAGATATCATACAACCTAATGCGTCTCAGCCTGCAGGAAATTTTTGAGTTCCGCTTCATGCAGACCGACCCCAACTGGTCTAACTTCTTCTATGATGCAGAGAAAAATAAAGTAAGTTGTTGTTTTTTGTGTAACCTCGAAATACATTGTAAATATTAAGAGTGGATGATCTTGCATAAAAAACAACGATAGTAAAGTAATTTTTTCTCTTAAGGTGACACTGTTGGATTTTGGTGCAAGTCGAGAATTCGGAGAGGAATTTACTGATGATTATATTGAGGTACTAAACATTATACACTGATATTCAAATACAGAGACACATACTTTTTACCTTTTAGTAACACAAAGATACTTGGATATGTACCTCTCTACTCCCTGCAACTCAGTCATCAGAGCACATACCTCTCGCCACTTCCTAATACACAGACACCAGGACACTTCCCTTTTACGTCCTTTTAATACAGAACACACCAGGACGCCTACATCTCACCTCCTCTTAATTCACAGACACAAAGACACATTAACTCTCACCTCCGCTAATACACAAACATAAAGTCAAGTACCTCTCATCTTCCCTAATACACAGACACCAGGACACTTCTCACATCCTTCTAACACACTGAACCCAGGACACATACCACTCGCCACCTCCAAATACACAGACACCAGGACATTTACCTCTTACGTCCTTCTAACACAGAGATATCAGGACACCTACCTCTCACCTCCTCTTAATTCACAGACACAAGGACACTTATCTCTCACCTCCCCTAATACACAGACACCAAGACACATACTTCACATCTCTCGTAATACACAGACACCAGGACACATACCTCTCACCTCCCCTAATACACTGACACCACAACGCAAACCTCTCACCTCCTCCTAATACACAGACACCAGGTTACCTGCATCTAACTTTAAAAATGTATCGCCTGTAGGTTGTGAAGGCAGCGGCAGATGGGGACAGGGAAAAGGTTCTGCAGAAATCTCGGGATCTTAAATTCCTTACAGGGTTTGAAACAAAGGTAAGAGGCAACATACTTAATATACAGATATTTATGTGCAGATATTCTAATGCTTCATGTTTAGACCCAGTCAGAAATTAACGGGCAGCTGCTTAAAAATTAATGAATAATGCCATTTTGTTTTAAATGAGTATATTTTAAAGGGATAGTCTAGTCAAAATGAAACTTTCATGATTCAGATAGAGCAGGCAATTTTAAGCAACTTTCTTATTTACTCCTATTATCAATTTTTCTTCATTCTCTTGGTATCTTTATTTAAAAAAGCTAGAATTTAAACTTAAGAGCCGGCCCATTTTTTGTTCCGAACCTGGGTAGCGCTTGCTGACTGGTGGCTGCATTTAGACACCAATCAGCAAGCTGTACCCAGGTGCTGAACCAAACATTGGATGACTCCCAAGCTTTACATTCCCGCTTTAAAAAAAAAAAAAGATACCAAGAGAACGAAGAAAAATTGATAATAGAAGTAAATTAGAAAGTTGCTTAACCCCTTAACGACACGAGTCGTACAGGGTACGTCGCACACAACCTGGTCTTTAAAGACCAGCGACGTACCCTGTACGACTTTGGGGATTAAAGCGGCTGGAAGCGATCCTGATCGCTTCCAGCCGCTTTACAGTTATTGCAGTGATGCCTCGATATCGAGGCATCCTGCAATAACATTTTTCCCCCATCCGATGCAGAGAGAGCCAGTCTGTGGCCCTCTCTGCACCGGGATCGATCGCCGCAATCGTTGGTGGGTGGGAGCTGACGTGGGAGGCGGGTGGGCGGCCATCGATGAAAGGCTGAAGAAAGAGGAGGGCGGGATCGCGGGCAGGGCTGTCGGGAGTGCGCACCGGAGCGCGCGCGTGCACGGGGGGCGGTGGGCGGGCGCGTGCACGGGGAGGGAGCGGGTGGGAACCGCTTCACTACAGAAAAAAAATTGTATACAAGTGGCAGTAAGGGGGGATAAAATCCCTAAAGAAAGTTAATCTAAGGGATCTGGGAGCGGGTGGGGGATTGGTCTGTGGGGGGGGGGGAAAGCTACACTACATAAATAAAAAAAATTTTTAAAAATACCTTTTTATTTGCAAACTGGGTACTGGCAGACAGCTGCCAGTACCCAAGATGGCTCCCAGTAAGTTAGAGGTGGAGGGTAGAGAGCTGTTTGGGGGGATCAGGGAGGTTAGGGGCTAAGGGGGGATCCTACACAGCCGCATATGTAAATATGCTATACAATTTTTTTTAATTTTTTTTTAAATACACCTTTTATTTTGGTACTGGCAGACTTTCTGCCAGTACTTAAGATGGCGGGGACAATTGTGGGATGGGTGAGGGAAGAGAGCTGTTTGGGAGGGATCCTGGGGTGTGATGTTGTCAGGTGGGAGGCTGATCTCTACGCTAAAGCTAAAATTAACCCTGCAAGCTCCCTACAAATGACCTAATTAACCCCTGCACTGCTGGGCATAATACACGTGTGGTGCGCAGCGGCATTTAGCGGCCTTAAAAGCAACGCCAAAGCCATATATGTCTGCTATTTATGAACAAAGGGGATCCCAGAGAAGTATTTACAATCATTTATGCCATACTTGCAAAAGTTGTTTGTAAATAATTTCAGTGAGAAACCTAAAATTGTGAAAAATTTTACGTTTTTTTTTTTATTTGATCGCATTTAGCGGTGAAATGGTAGCATGAAATATACCAAGATGGGCCTAGATCAATACTTGGGGTTGTCTACTACACTACACTAAAGCTAAAATTAACCCTAGACGCTCCCTACATGCTCCCTAATTAACCCCTTCACTGCTGGGCATAATACACGTGTGATGCGCAGTGGCATTTAGCGGCCTTCTAATTACCAAAAAGCAACGCCAAAGTCATATATATCTGCTATTTCTGAACAAAGGGGATCCCAGAGAAGCATTTACAACCATTTTATGCCATAATTGCACAAGTTGTTTGTAAATAATTTCAGTGAGAAACCTAAAGTTTGTGAAAATATTTGGGAAAAAGTGAACGATTTTTTTTATTTGATCGCATTTGGCGGTGAAATGGTGGCATGAAATATACCAAAATGGGCCTAGATCAATACTTTGGGATGTCTTCTAAAAAAAAATATATACATGTCAATGGATATTCAGGGATTCCTGACAGATATCAGTGTCCCAATGTAACTAGCGCTAATTTTGAAAAAAAAAAGTGGTTTGGAAATACCAAAGTGCTACTTGTATTTATGGCCCTATAACTTACAAAAAAAAGCAAAGAAGATGTAAACATTGGGTATTTCTAAACTCAGGACAAAATTTAGAAACTATTTAGCATGGGTGTTTTTTGGTGATTGTAGATGTGTAACAGATTGAAGGGGTCAAAGTTAGAAAAAGTGTGTTTTTTTCCATTTTTTCCTCATATTTTATCATTTTTTTAAAGTAAATGATAAGATATGATGAAAATAATGGTATCTTTAGAAAGTCCATTTAATGGCGAGAAAAACGGTATATAATATGTGTGGGTACAGTAAATGAGTAAGAGGAAAATTACAGCTAAACACAAACACCGCAGAAATTTAAAAATAGCCCTGGTCCTTCAGGGAAAGAAATTGAAAAATGGCCGTGTCCTTAAGGGGTTAAAATTGCATGCTCTATCGGAATCATGAACATTTCATTTTGACTAGACTATCCTTTTAATGATTTTTCATCTCCTGAATTCCCCGCCTCCCCGAAGAAAGCCACTTGCTAACCAATTACAGTTCTGTTCATGTATATGTTGTGTTATTATGCATTATTATTTACACATGGTTATTAGGAGAGAGAGGGGGAACCCCCTCCTCACTCATATTCCCTATTCTACTTAGTTACTTAATAATAATAATGCATAAAAGGATCATAAAATTCAATGGTTCATTATTGAACAGGACCTGGGAGCTTGTACCCTGAGGTGAGGTCCAGAGCTGACCTGCCCTTCTCCAAGTGCCACCAGAGACCTCCAGAGACCAATGTCCTGCTGTTGGGAGTGCTACTTAGCTTGTAGACCAATCAGCAGTAAGCTCTGTAGTGAAAGAATCTCTTTCCCCCTCCCATACAAACACCAGACAATGCAGTGCAGTAGAGAGTAACTCATTTTAATGGTCAAGACACAGGGTTTTTTATACAGTACACAGTGTGTGTACATGCACAAGCCAATTACATACAACCCCTGCTCTCCCCCTTTGTGTCCAGAACCCGTTGGGAGAGAAGCTTTCCCAGACATAACAAATAGCCCCACCCCTTTTATGTCCGTTAACTTTTAACGGTGAAGCACCCGGTTTGTACATGGTATTATTTTAAAGCTCTTTAAAGCACAATTAAATACAGTAGACTTGTATAAGCAACAAATGCATAATAAAAAGACAATGCAAATAACACTTAGTTTGAATTTCAAATGAGTATATATTTATTTTTCTGATAAATTTCAAAGTTAGGTCCATTTTCCCTGCCTCCTGTATCATGTAACGGCCATCAGCCAATCACAAAATACATATACGTATATACTGTGAATTTCTTGCACATGCTCAGTAGAAACTGGTGCCTCAGAATGTGCGGGGAAAAAAAGATTGTGCATATTTAGATAATGGAAGTGAATTGGAATTTAAAAATTGCGTGCTCTATCTGAAGTTATTTTTTAATCTTTGTATAAAATAAGTTTCAATAATGTTCAATGTTATATGTAATGTTCTTTTATTTCTAACTTAACTATAACTAGAAACAGCTGATTATCTGACGTGTTGGGAGTGGAACAGTTTGTTACTTAAAGGGATCGGAAACCCAATTTTCTTCTTTTATGATTTAGATTGAACATGCAATTTAAATTTATTTTTTTTAATCTAATTTGTTTTGTTCTCTTGGTATGCTGTGTTGAAAATGGACACCTGGGTAGGCTCAGGAGCTTCTGATTGGTGGCTGCACATATATGCCTCATGTTATTGGCTCACCCATGTGCCTTGCTGTTTCTTCAACAAAGGATACCACGAGTATGAATCAAATTAGATAATAGAAGTAAATTGGAACGTTGTTGAAAAGTATATGCTCTATCTGTATCACAAAAGTAAAATTTTGGGTTTCATCTCCCTTTAAATAATTGCTATTCTTTATTCACTTATACTATTTATAGTACTAATTAAAAGAAGCATACACTATTATTTTTATTATTTTTGCTGGCCTGAGAGAAGATATTTATTAAGACTGTTGAGTTTTACTCTCTTTATCATAGTTACTTGAAGAAGCTCACGTGGACGCTGTGATGATCCTAGGAGAACCATTTGCCTCTGAGAAACCCTTTAATTTTGGAACTCAGGACACCACACGCAGAATCCACGACCTGATTCCTGTCATGTTAAAGCATAGACTTACTCCTCCCCCTGAGGAGTCTTATTCACTGCACCGCAAAATGGCCGGAGCCTTCCTTGTGTATGCCAGGCTTCGCGCAGTAATGTCATGCAAGGAAGTGTTTGACGAGATCTATCGTGAATATAGGGAGAGGCGTACAGGAGGAAATCGAGGGGCAGCTTCCAGTTAAAATGATGTTACCCACTGTCTGTCCAGAATGAGCTAGCAGTACCTATAGTTAACTTATTGTGTACCAACTTTACAGGGTTCGTGGTTTAACAGGAGGCCAAGTCAAGGGTCTCTTGGGAGATAAAAAATGTGTGTGTGTATATATATATATATATATATATATATATACAAAACAGAAGGGAGGCACTCGCTGGTCATTTCAAATCAAGTGATTTAATACATGTGACATTTCGGGGACATGCTCCCCTTCCTCAGACCGTCTGAGGAAGGGCAGCGTGTCCCCGAAACATCAAATCTATTAAATCACTTGATTTAAAATGACCAGTGAGTGTCTGCCTTCTGTTTCACGAATACTACCTGCTGGCACCCTGGTGAATGACTGATAGTTGAGAGTGCACTATACTTGACTTTTTATATATATATTAGCATATTGATATCAAGCAACCTAAACCAATACACAGATATAAAATAATTATACACATTTTTTGATTGCCGGCTTTTTCCCTGTCAACAATAGCCCAAACAATTAATGTTTCCATTTTTTAGCAAAATTACTGGCAAATATTTGCATTTTTGTCTTTTTGAGCTATAACAATGATGGGTGAATTAGTATCACCAAAGATCTTATATTTTTATTTTTTTATTTTATTTTTCTGTTTTTAAATATGCGCCTTGAATAAGGCAACTTGTTATAAAAATAGTATAAAGACATATAAACCACTATTTTTATGTCATTAATTATTAATAATATATTTTATTTAAATTGATTATTTTTTTTAAATAATTGCTGGTGACATCTCTCTATTTTAATTTAAATATTCTATCTAGACTCTATATGTGGGAATATGATTAATCTCTCAGGGGTGGGCAATTATCGGCCCTCCAGATGTTATGGACTACATCTCCCATGATGCTTTGCCAGC
Source organism: Bombina bombina (assembly GCF_027579735.1). Taxonomy (NCBI): domain Eukaryota; kingdom Metazoa; phylum Chordata; class Amphibia; order Anura; family Bombinatoridae; genus Bombina; species Bombina bombina. The sequence goes on along the minus strand of NC_069505.1, from coordinate 519,508,705 downwards.
ATTATGGCTGAAAGAGCATTATGGGAGATGTAGTCCATAACATCTGGAGGGCCAATAATTGCCCACCCCTGATTAATCATATTCACACATATAGATTAGATTATGTAAATTTATTTTTTTTTACAAGGGCCGCAAGCTATTGCAGAATTATTTTCATACCCAGAGATCCTTTAACCTAATAAAAAAACTTGGAAAAATGTATGCGAGGCTACAGTGACATATTTTGAGGTTGATAATATAAATTGAAATAGTACATTTTAAACTAAAAATATCTTTATTGGTTAACATTATTTGTACACTGCCGGACCATGACAATATCTGTGTGCTGCTCTCACTGAAATATCATTTCTCCACTAAAGAACAAAAAAATATATATATATTCATTGCTTGGGTGTATATGTCATGTGTAAATGCGTAGATGTACTTTTATTAAATTATTTATACACTTATCTCTGGTGTGACCAATTATTTGTTTTAATATATGACCATAACAAAACTGCAGGTTTGTAGAGACTTTAATTAGACCTTGCTCAATGGAGCTTCCAATCTAGTGGTATAATGTTAGACCCTTTCCCAAGGAGCTTATAGTCTAGCTGTATAATGAGAGACTCTGCCCTAGGAGTTTACAGTTTAGTGATATAAATATAGATCCTGTCCAAGGAGCCTACAGTCTAGTGGTACCCCATTAAGTGGTATAATTGGAAGTATTGCAAAAAGAAGCTTACAGTCTAGGGGTATAATCAGACTCTGTCCCAGGAATTTTACAATGTACTGTTGTAATGGGAAGAACTGCCCCATAAGAAGATTACAGTTTAATTGTATAATGAGGGAACATGTACCAAGGAGCTTACAGTCAATTGATATAATTATAGACCCTGCTGAAAGACGCTTATATTCTAGTGGAATAATTAAAGACTTTGCCCCAAGGATCTTATAGTCTAGTGCAGTGAATGGCACTTCAGATGTTTCAGAACTACATTTCCCATGATGCTTGACTGAACTTGAGTGCCTAAGCATCATGGGAAATGTAGTTCTGAAACATCTGAAATGCAAAGGTTCACCATCACTTGTCTAGTGGAATAGTTATAGACCTTGCCCCAAGGATCTTATATTCTAGTGGAATAATTAGAGACCTTGCCCCAAGGATCTTATATTCTAGTGGAGTTTTTAGAGACCTTGCCCAGAGGAGCTTATAGTCTAGTGGAATAGTTAGAGACCTTGCCCCAAAGATCTTATAGTCTAGTGGAATAATTAGAGATCTTGCCCCAAGGATCTTATAGTCTAGTGGAATAATTAGAGATCTTGCCCCAAGGATCTTATAGTCTAGTGGAATAATTAGAGATCTTGCCCCAAGGATCTTATAGACTAGTGGAATAATTAGAGACCTTGCCCCAAGGATATATAGTCTAGTGGAATAATTAGAGACCTTGCACCAATGAGCTTTACAATTCAACTGAATAATGAGGGATCATGTAACAAGGTATTTAAACACTACTGGCATAATGGTAGATCCTTCCCTAAGATTCTGGAAGGGAATTAGCGTACGCTAATCAGCTGTAATCAATGTAAGTGCTATTGCAGGTTAGGTGTTAGGCCTGTTTTCAAGGTCTTGCACAAAGAGAGGTTTTAATACAGTTCTAAGGTTTCTGACAGTGGTGGGTGTCAATCACGGCTGTAAGTGGAGTGGTTAACCATTTCTGTTTTGTCAGGAAAGTAGTTAATCACTGGCATAAATAGTCGAGATCATCACAGCTGTACATGTTCCATCAGGGAAGAGGTTAAAGGACCAGTAAACACAGTAGATTTGCATAATTAACAAATATATGATAAAAAGACAATGCAATAGCCCTTAGTCTGAACGTCAAATAAGTAGCAGATTTTTTTCTAACAAATTTCAAAGTTATGTCTATTTCCACTCCCCCTGTACCATGTGACAGATATCAGCCAATCACAAATGCACATACATACTGTATGTTCTGTGACTTCTTGCACATGCTCAGTAGAAGCTGGTGACTCAAAAAGTGTAAATATAAAAAGACCACATTTTTTTTAAGGAAGTAAATTGGAAAGTTGTTTAAAATTGCTGCTCTGAACTCCCCTCGGTTCTTTCTTCCCCCCCCCCCCCTTTTTTTTTAATTTTTTTCCCTTCTCTCTCTCCTTCTTCTTTTTTTTCCTTGTTGGGTTGTTTGTGGGGGTTGGATGGGGGTTATAGACAGACTAAAAACCAGCTGATGAACATGAAAGTAACGAGTCAGAAGAGCCAGGGCTTAATCTAAGCTAATATTAAATTCTTTTTTTTTGAAAATTGTATGCCTTCAATTTCTCTTTTGGCTTTATGATTTGAAAAATATTTGCAAGAAGGTACTATGAGTAATGTGTTAGCAAAAGTTTTGTACTAATACTATGTATCATATAACCCTTTGCTTTTTTTCCCCTTGTTTCTTTTTTTCTGTTATTGAAAATGGATTTAAATAAAAGATTTAAAAAAAAAAAAAAAAAAAAATTGCTGCTCTGTCTGAACCATGAAAGTTTAGTTTGACTTGAGTGTCCCTTTAATCTCAGCTGTAAGGGCTTTTTGGCAGGGGTGGTGTTAATCACCACTATTAGAACTGTGGCATAACTGGTATATGGGTTTCTGTAAGGGGTACACATTGTCTTTCTTTTTAATGACACAATAAGTCCACAGATCATCTAAATTACTAATGGGATATTCACCTCCTGGTCAGCAGGATGAGACAAAGAGCACCACAGCAAAGCTGTTAAATATCACTTCCCCTCACTCCCAACCCAGTCATTCTCTTTGCCTAAATTAGTGCTAGGAAGTGGTAAAGTTAGGTGTTAGAAAAGATTCTTCTATCAAGAGTTTATTATTTTTAAAGTATTACAAGATTGTGCTGCTTTGTCCTAAGGTGTAGCCATAGTCCATATCAGTCTCTTCAGTAGAGCAGTGGTGGCTTTAGAGCAATGGGAACTGGTGGGACATAATTCTCACTACGCCTCCCATACATTGATGCTGCCCTAACCCTGAAAACCTGAGGGATATTTACTCAGGAATTTCTCTTCTTTCACAGGTCCATGTGAGGGAGAGAACCTCTCAAACCTGGTGATCTGCCTTGCTGTCAGGCAGACATATGAAGTAAGTGCTACTTTATTATTCTGGGAGAAAAAGGGAGTACTTCACTACAAGACGTTACACATTATAAAGGGCTCATAGAAATATGCCCTTTATTATGGGGACAATGTAAACTCTCAGAGACTGAGAGAGCTGGACAGCATTTAGCAGGCACTGGGGCTAGGAGACAAGAATTTTTATGGCTCTGGTGGTTTTACTCTCACAGCGGTTTATCTAATAAAATACCGACCAGGAGAGTATGTTATTGTTAGCTACGCCCACAATGGGCGGATCTTCTGAGTTGCGTGCTTTTTCCCTGCACCTCAGTGTACCGACACAAACAGGTCAGAAATGTCCCCTAGAAACGCATGGTTCTTGTGAAACATGCGTTTCTAGGACCGGAAAGCAGCTGTGTCGTTCCCCTGTCGAGTCCGGATAGTTTCCTAGATAGAAAGAGTAGTGGTGTCATTTTTTATGCTTTTCTGTTCGCTTGAGTATGTTTTTTACATACACAGTAAAAAAGTTACCTTTTCCTTGACTGGAGTGGGAGGGAAGGGAGGAGATATTTAAGAGCTCTGCTGTGGTGCTCTTTGCCTCCTCCTGCTGACCAGGAGGTGAATATCCCATTAGTACTTAAGATGATCCATGGACTCATTGTGTCATTGTGTTCCTTCCTCGACAGACCTGTTTCCGGTCCCAGACCGAGCTTCTGAGATCATTGCTAAGGAGTGGGAGAGACCAGGTATACCTTTTTCTCCATCTCCTATATTCAAAAAGATGTTTCCCATAGCCGACTCTATTAAGGAGGCTTGGCAAACAGTTCCCAAGGTGGAAGGAGCCGTTTCCACCTTAGCTAAGAGAACCACTATTCCCATAGAGGATAGTTGTGCCTTCAAAGATCCTGTGGACAAGAAATTAGAAGGTTTACTCAAAAAGATGTATGTACACCAGGGCTTGCAATGGCAGCCAGCTGTGTGCATTGCTACAGTCACTAGTGCGGCGGCCTATTGGTTCGATGCGTTGTCTGATGCTATCAGGACAAACTTCTTTGGATGAAATCCAGGATAGGATAAAAGCTCTTAAACTAGCTAATTCCTTTGTTACGGATGCTTCCCTTCAAGTTATCAAACTGGGAGCAAAGATTTAGGGTTTCTCTATTCTAGCTCACAGAGCCTTATGGTTAAAACCTTGGTCTGCGGATGTGTCCTCTAAGTCTAAGCTTCTAGCTATTCCTTACAAGGGAAAAACCTTGTTTGGACCTGGCCTGACGGAAATTATCTCTGATATCACGGGAGGTAAAGGTCATCTTCTCCCTCAGGATAAAAGAAAACACAAAAAGGACGACAGAGTAATTTTCGTTACTTTCGAAATTTCAATGGAAATTCTTCCTCTACTGCCTCCAAGCAGGAACAGTCTAAACCTGTATGGAGACCCAATCAGTCTTGGAATATGGGAAAACAATCCAAAAAGCCTACTATTGAATCAAAAACAGCATGAAGGGCATGCCCCCGATCCAGGACCAGATCTTGTTGGGGGCAGACTTTCCTTCTTTGCTCAGGCTTGGGTTCGAGATGTTCAGGATTCCTGGGCAATAGAAATAGTGTCCATGGGATACAAATTAGAGTTCAAAAGTTTTCCTCCCAGAGGCAGGTTTCTGCTTTCAAGATTATCTGCAGACCAGACAAACAGAGAGGTGTTCTTACACTGCGTAGGAGACCTCTCAGACCTGGGAGTGATTGTGATTGTTCCAGTTCCGATACAGGAACAGGGTCTGGGTTTTTATTTCAATCTGTTCGTGGTTCCCAAAAAAGAGGGAACCTTCAGACCAATTTTGGATCTCAAGAGTCTAAACAAATTTCTCAGTCCTTCAAGATGGAAACTATTCGTTCCATTCTTCCTTTGATTCAAGAGGGTCAATTTATGACAACAGTGGATTTAAAGGACGCGTACCTACATGTTCCCATTCACAGGAATCCTTACAAGTTCCTAAGGTTTGCCTTTCTGGACAAACACTTCCAATTCGTGGCTCTTCCTTTCAATCTTGCCACAGCTCCCAGAATTTTCACAAAGGTTCTGGGATCACTATTGGCTGTGCTTCGGTCACAGGGCATTGCAGTGGCATCCTAGTTCAGGCGCCATCCTTACAACAAGCAAGATCCCACATGGACCTGGTTTTATCCTTCCTGCAATCTCACGGGTGGAAGATAAATTTGGAAAAGAGTTCCTTAGTCCCAAATACAAGGGTAACTTTCTTGGGAACCATAATAGATTCCCTATCAATGAAGATTTTTCTGACAGAAGTCAGGAAATCAAAGATTATTGATACTTGTCTAGTTCTTCAGTCCACTCCTCGGCCATCAGTGGCTCAATGCATGGAGGTAATCGGGCTGATGGTGGCGGCAATGGACATCATCCCGTTTGCTCGTTTCCACCTCAGACCTCTGCAGTTAAACATGCTCAGGCAATGGAACGGAGATTATGCAGACTTGTCTCTACTACTGGAGCAGGAGACAAGGGATTCTCTTCAATGGTGGTTGTCTCTGGATCATCTCTCCCAGGGAACCTGCTTTCGCAGACCATCTTGGGTGATTGTGACAACAGACGCCAGCCTTCTAGGGTGGGGAGCAGTCTGGGGCTCCCTAAAGGCTCAGGGAATTTGGACTCAGTCTGTTCTTCCTATAAACATTCTGGAGCTGAGAGCGATCTTCCATGCTCTTCTGGCTTGGCCCCAGTTAGCCTCGGTCCAGTTTATCAGGTTCCAGTTAGACAACATAACTTCAGTGGCTTACATCAATCATCAGGGAGGAACGAGGAGTTCCTTAGCGATGACAGAGGTAACCAAGATAATTCAGTGGGCGGAGGCCCATTCTTGCTGCCTGTCAGCGATCCACATCCCAGGGGTGGACAACTAGGAAGCAGACTTCCTGAGCAGGCAGACCTTTCATCCGGGGGAGTGGGAACTCCATTCGGAAGTGTTCTCCAGCCTGATTCTCAAGTGGGGTCAGCTGGACATAGATCTCATGGCATCTCGTCAGAATGCCAAGCTCTCTAGATACGGGTCGAGGTCCAGGGACCCCCAGGCAGAACTGATAGATGCTCTAGCAGTTCCTTGGACCATCAGTCTAGCATACCTTTTTCCTTAGTTTGCTTTTCTTTCTCGGGTCATTGCTCGAATCAAGCAGGAGAGGGCATCGGTGATCCTCATTGCAGCAGCTTGGCCTTGCAGGATTTGGTATGCAGATCTGGTGGACATGTCATCTCTACCACCTTGGAGACTTCCGTTGAGGAAGGACCTTCTAATTCAAGGGCCCTTCCTACAACCAAATCTAGTTTCTCTGAAGCTGACTGCTTGGAGATTGAACGCTTAGTTTTATCCAAGCGGGGCTTTTCTGACTCGGTCATAGAGACCATGATTCAGGCTCGTAAGCCTGTAACTAGAAAAATTTACCATAAGATATGGCGTAAATATCTCTATTGGTGTGAATCCAAGGGCTACTCATGGAGTAGAGTTAGGATTCCTAGAATTTTGTCCTTTTCTCCAAGAGGGTTTGGAGAAAGGATTATAGACAAGTTCCCTAAAGGGTCAAATCTCTGCCTTATCTATTTTGTTACACAAACGTCTGGCAGATGTTCCAGATGTACAATCATTTTGTCAGGCCTTGGTCAGAATCAGGCCTGTGTTCAAACCAGTTACTCCTCCATGGAGTCTGAATTTAGTTCTCAAAGTTCTTCAAGAGGTTCCGTTTGAGCCTATGCATTCCTTAGATATTAAGTTGTTATCTTGGAAAGTTTTATTTCTTGTGGCTATTTCTGCTGCTCGGAGTGTTAAAGCTCTCGGCATTACAGTATGAGTCTCCTTACCTTATTTTCCATTCAGATAAGGTAGTTTTACGTACTAAATTAGGATTTCTTCCTAAAGTTGTTTCTGATTGGAACATTAATCAGGAGATTGTTGTTCCTTCCTTGTGTCCTAATCCTTCTTCTCAGAAGGAACGGCTTCTGCACAATTTGGACATGGTTCGTGCTTTAAAGTTTTACCTGCAGGTGACTAAAGATTTTCGTCAGTCTTCTTCTTCTTATGCTTTGTTTGTGATTTTCTCAGGAAAACGTAAGGGTCAGAAAGCTACGGCTACTTCTCTTTCTTTTTGGCTGAAGAGTATCATACGTTTTGCATATGAGACTGCTGGACAGCAGCCTCCAGAGAGGGTTACAGCTCATTCCACGAGGGCCGTTGCTTCCTCATGGGCATTCGAAAATGATGCTTCTGTATAAAAGGTTTGCAAGGCTGCAACTTGGTCCTCTCTTCACACTTTTTCAAAATTCTACAAATTTGACACTTTTGCTTCGGCTGAGGCCGTTTTTGGGAGAAAGGTTCTTCAAGCAGTGGTGCCTTCCGTTTAGGTTCCCTGTCTTGTCCCTCCCATATCATCTGTGTACTCTAGCTTGGGTATTGATTCCCATTAGTAATTAAGATTATCCGTGGACTCATCATGTCATTAAAAAGAAAAGAAAATTTATGCTTACCTGATAAATTTATTTATTTTTTGACACGATGAGTCCACGGCCCGCCCTGTTTTTGTAAGAGACAGGTTGTTGGTTATTATAAACTTCGTACACCTCTGCACCTTGTTACTTTTTTTCTCTCCTTTACTTCGGTCGAATGACTGGGTTGGGAGTGAGGGGAGGGGATATTTAACAGCTTTGCTGTGGTGCTCTTTGCCGCCTCCTGCTGACCAGGAGGTGAATATCCCATTAGTAATTAAGATGATCCGTGGACTCATCGTGTAAAAAAAAGAAATAAATTTATCAGGTAAGCATAAATTTTCTTTTTACCTACTTTTATCTTAGCATACATATACATACAGGGATGGAAAAATATCACTATAAATAAATATAGTTTACTAGTCAGAGAAAAAAGTTATTAGCCAGGAGGGAAATTTACTAGTCCACTCAATGTTAAAAATAGGAACATTGTCAAATTTATTTTACTCTTCCACTGTATATCCTAACTCATCCAAGGCTAATGGAAATTTCCAGCCCTGGTGTGTGTAGAAGAGTAAATCTAGGTAGACTGATAAGAGCTCAAGAGCGTGCATGTGTCTAACTCTTTAGTAGTCTATGGCAGCAGCATTTTGCAACATTGTTTGTAGCACATGAAGAGAGGAAAGAAAGACGCCGAGTCCCAGAGTATATCCATAAGTTTATTGGATACGGGCCTTAGCATACATCAAGGTGTTCCCTTAGTCTGACGCGTTTCACGCATGGGTACATGCCCTTCGTCAGATACTGATTGTTTGTAGCAGCCTTATACATTGTTGTAAACTCTGCTGCCATAGACTGCTAAAGACACATGCATGCTTCTAAGCTCCTATCAGCCTACCTAGGTTTACAATTCAACAAAGGATACCAAGAGAACAAAGCAAATTTGATAATGGAAGTAAATTGGAAAGTTGTTTAAATTGCATGCTCTATCTGAATCATAAGAGTTTAATTTTGGCTTCACTGTCCCTTTAATATCAGGAGTTTACAGACAGCAAGTTTATGAAATGGAAAGAGGTGGCATTCTCTGCTGACATGTCCTACTCTAAAGGAGTTTTAAGAGTCACGAAGCCAAACATTTTCCAATTTGCTTCTATTATCAAATTTACTTTGTTCTCATAGTATTCTTTGTGGAAGAGATAACTAGGTAGGCAGTGTGCATATTTCTGCAGCAATACATGACAGGAAGCACTGCTGCCACCTAGTGATACTGCAAATATATATTATAGTTATAAAACGGATGCTATATATCGCTCCAGTGACCTGCATGCTTCTACACTTTCCTACCTGCTTGTCTTTTTAATGACACGGTGAGTCCATGGATCATCTAATTACTATTGGGAATATCACTCCTGCCCAGCAGGAGGCGGCAAAGGGCACCACAGCAAAGCTGTTAAATAGCACCTCCCTTCCCACCAACCCCAGTCATTCTCTTTGCCTATGTTAGAGCAAGGAAGTGGTAAAGTTTAGGTATTATCGGCAACTTCTTTGAAAGGTCAAATATCTGCCTTGTCTATTTTGTTACACAAACGTCTGGCGGATATACCGGCATTGCTTTTGTCAGGCCTTAGAATCAGGCCTGTGTTCAAACCTGTTACTCCTCCCTGGAGTCTTAACCTTGTTCTTAAAGTTCTTCAACAGGCTCAGTTTGAGCCTATGCATTCCCTATATATTAAGTTATTATCTTGGAAAGTTTTGTTTCTTGTTGCAATTTCTTCTGCCCGCAGAGTCTCAGAACTCTCAGCGTTGCAATATGAATCCCCTAATCTTATTTTTCATTCTGATAAGGTAGTTCTGCGTACTAAGTAGGGTTTCCTTCCTAAGGTTTTTTCGGATAGGAACATTAATCAAGAAATTGTTGTTCCTTCTTTATGTCCTAACCCTTCTTCCCATAAAGAGCGTCTGCTGCACAACCTAGATGTGGTGCGTGCGTTGAAATACTATTTACAGGCGACTAAGGAGTTTCGTCAGTCCTCGGCTCTGCTTGTTGTTTTCTCTGGGAAACATAAGGGTCAGAAAGCTACGGCTACTTCTCTTTCTTTGTTGCTGAAGAGTATCATTCACTTTGCCAATGAAACTGCTGGACAGCAGCCTCCTGAGAGGGTTACAGCTCATTCTACGAGGGCTGTTTCCTCTTCCTCAGCATTCAAAAATGAAGCTTATGTGGAATAGATTTGCAAGGCTGCAACTTGGTCCTCTCTACATACTTTTTCTAAATTCTATAAATTTGATACTTTTACCTCGGCTGAGGCTTCTTTTGGGAGAAAGGTTCTTCAAGCAGTGGTGCCTTCCGTTTAGGTTCCCTGTCTTGTCCCTCCCTTACCATCTGTGTCCTCTAGCTTGAGTATTGATTCCCAATAGTAATTAGATGATCCGTGGACTCACCGTGTCATTAGAAAGAAAACAAAATGTATGCTTACCTTATAAATTTCTTTCTTTCTTGACATGATGAGTCCACGGCCCGCCCTGTTTTTCTAAGACAGGTCTTTTTGTTACGTTATAAACCTCAGACACCTCTGCACCTTGTTGCTTCCTTTCTCTCCTTTACTTCGGTCGAATCACTGGGGTTGGAGGGAAGGGAGGTGATATTTAACAGCTTTGCTCTGGTGCTCTTTGCCGCCTCCTGATGGGCAGGAGTGATATTCCCTATAGTAATTAGATGATCCATGGACTCATCGTGTCATTACAAAAAAAGAAATTTATCAGGTAAGCATAAATGTTGTTTTTTAAAGGGACATGCAACTCCAAATTTTTATTTCATGATTCAGACAGATAATACAATTTTTATTTAAAAGTTTCCCATTTACATCTATTATCAATTTTGCTTTCTTCTCTTGTTATTCTTTGTTGAATAGATATCTAGACAGGTAGTGTTCACCTGTCTGGAGCACTACATAACAGGAAATCGTGCTGCCATCTAGTGCTTTTGCTAATGAATAACGTAAGACTGCTGCCATATATTACTACAGTCACGTGCACGCTTTTAAACTTACCTTCCTGCTTTTCAACAAAGGATAACAAGAAAACAAAGAAAATTGATAATAGAAGTAAATTGGAAAGTTGTTTAAATTGTATATTCTATCTGAATCATGAAAGAAGAAAAAATGGGTTTTATGTCCCTTTAACAAAGGATACCAAAGAATATAGTTTCAGGGCCTCAATCAGGAATTATTTTTAAATCCATTTTTGTAATAAGTTAAAGGGACAGTCTACTTCAGAATTGTTATTGTTTTAAAAGATAGATAATCCCTTTATTATCCATTTCCCAGTTTTGCATAACCAACACTGTTAAAGAAATATACATTTTACCTCTGTGATTATCTTGTATCTAAGCCTCTGCAGACTGCCCCCTTATTTCAGTTCTTTTGACAGACTTGCATTTTAGAAAGTGCTGACTAATAAATAACTCCACTGGAGTGAGCACAATGTTATTTATATGGCACACATGAACTAACGTCCTCTAGCGGTGAAAACTGTCAAAATGGATTCAGATAAGAGGCGGCTGAGCATATGAGCCTTTCAACAAAGAATACCAAGTGAACAAAGTAAATTTGATGATAAAAATAAATGTAAAAGTTGTTTAAAATTTCATGCCCTATCTGAATCATGAAAGTTTAATTTTGACCAGCCTGTCCCTTTAATGACCATTTAAGAGCATATCTGATATATTAACTGTGGTTGAATTTTTGTTAATTTTTGTTTCATATATCATTGATTGTCAATATGCTTTTTGGTCTGTAATCTGTTTCCTCTCTATGTTTTTAATTTTGGACACATTCCTTTTAATAATGGGAGATAAAGGGGCCGAATTGTCAAATGGCAGGCGGACATGATTCGCTGTAGCGAATCATGTCCGCCTGAAATTGCAAAATGCAGACGGCATACGCCGTTGGCATTTATCATTGCACAAGCAGTTCTGGTGAACTGCTTGTGCAATGTCGCACCATGCAAATTTGCGGCCAATCGGCCGCTCTCAGGGGGTGTCAATCAACCCAATCGTATTCAAACGGGTGGATTGATGTCCGCCACCCCAGAGGCGACAAACGAGTTAAGGAGCAGCTATCTTAAGACCGCTGCTTCTTAACTCCTGTTTCCAGCAAGCCCGAAGGCTCGCAAAGAAACAGGGGTATTCAGGGCCATTCCCAAAGGGTTAAAAACATATGTAGACTGATGATGTAATATAGCTCCTCCCTTAGCTTGGATGGGGATTGGTCCATATTTTAGTGGTTTGGGTTTAAAATGGTTTATGATATTCATTTATGTTAGCTTGATAAAGGGGCAGGAGCCCAAAAACGTTGCTCATATGGGCTAATAAAGAGTTTCATATCCTGTCAGGTGATCTGGTACCTACTATCTACTTATGAAACTTCAGGCATATTTGGGGTAAACCTGCGGAACATGCACCCATCTTTTTTTTTTTTATTCTTTTTATTAAAGAAACAAAGGTACAGGCAAGTACATGTACATACGCATAAGGTAAGGTAGACAAGATATTACAATCCAAATTCTATCATAAGTTTTACATTCTAGGCATTAATGTAGTATTGAATATTTGAAAAAGAAAAGATGTGTAAACCAATACATTAAAAGATACCCAATAGTCTCGTCAGATATCATCTTGCCCTGATCCTGTGCCTCTAATTTTTTATAATAATAACAAATAGAAAACAAAACTAAACAAAAACAAAACATCAAACTACTAGTGTTATAGGTAGTGTATACACGCTCATCTCAGGTCTAGCATTGTTTACCCGAATGTGTGATGTCGCCCAAAAGAGCACCATAATACAGTCCAGCTACCAGTGGCTGATGCATGTGACTCATCCTAAGTCTAGCAGTAATTAGCAGGAATATGACATCAAATAAGAGGAAACATTAATACATTCTAACCACTAGAGTTATTGTGATATATATGAATCCTCGCACACCCTGTATACTTTTAGCAGAGATGTAATATCACGTGTGGCTGCTTTAGAATGGGCTTAATACTAGCATTATAAATGACACACATAGGCTTATGACGTCTGTAGCATGAGTGCAATATCACATGGTTGGAAACATTAAGATAGACTAACTACTAGTGTTGTAAACGATACATGCGACCCATCTCACATCCATCATTCCTCAGCAGCAGTGTAGTATCTCATAGATGGGAACAATAGAGCAGGTCAGCTACTAGTGGTGCAGGTGGGATATTTGAATTGTCTCCTATCTAGTATTCTTTAGCAAAGATGTAATATTACATGGATGGAAGCAGTAGAATAGGTTAACTACTAAAGTTGTAGGTGATATACGTGGGCATATGCCTATTATTCTTTAATATACACTTAGATAGAAACAGGTTGAGTAGGCTAACTCCTAGTGTTGAAAATGCTATATGCAGTATTCTCTAGCAGGAGTGTAGTATCACATAGGTGGAAATCTTAAAAATAGGCTAACTACTAGTGTTGTAGGTGGTATGTGTGAGCTCTTCTCAAGTCAAGTGTTATTTAGCAGGAATACAATATCACATAAAAGAGAACATTAGTACACTCTGACTACCAGTGCTGTTAGTAATATATATGAGCTCATCTCAGGTTTGGTATCGTTTAGCAAGTGAAACCTTACACAAAAGAAATATTAATACAGTCAAACTGCCAGTGTTATAGATAATGTACGTGGGATCATCTCAGCTCCAGTATAATTAAACAAACAAGGATGTCCCATCACATAAAAGGAGACAAATATGCTGTATCTATTTGCACTGAGCAAAATAAAGACGATTTGATAAAATAAATAAATGAAACCAGATGGGACACCAAGCTTGAACAATGATAGAGCATAGGTATCTAAAAGAAATACATGGTTTGTATCTCAATGCCAACTGCAGTTGTACAGAGTTTAGAGATTAGGTAGGTAAAGAGGGAGACTAACTATATATGTACCCTAGCAGTGAATCATTAAATAGGTAAAGGAGAATCTCCATAAGGAATTAAGGTGAAACAGATAATAAGTGTGTACCAAGCATCCAATCCTGCCCCTGACAATTGTGACCCTAAAGGAAAAAGGCAGTTATGAGTATCTGGATGTACATAAGGGTAAAACTTTCTATACCTTACCTGCTATGTGGTGCAATACCCTTAACCCAATAACCCCAATAAACACACGGACACCAGTTATGGGAGAAAAAAAAACCTCCCCGTCCAGGGACAAGGGTTGCATTTATTAAAGAATAACTTAATACTTAAACTTAAATAACTTAGTAATAATAACTTAGCGTTGGCCGGCAAGAACATCCCTGTCCTACAACTCCTAAAAAAAGGGGTGTGGTGCCCTAAAGGAATGGGGGGCACCCCCCATTCCGACAGCCTGGCGGGCTTTTTTAGGAGGGATCATGCAGGGAGCCACCAAGTGTCAGCCCTTACGGCTGACGTTGAATGTGCTTGTCTGTCCCCCTCCTCTTTCACCTCGCCAGGCTGACCCTACAGGAGATTTGTCACACCCCTGCTGCCGCCGCAACAGGAAACATGACGCCATGTTCCTACCTAACTGGAGTTGAGGGACCCCCAAACTCCTAAGACAACAGGTCCTCAGCCAAAAGACTGTTAGATCCAAAGGGGGGTCCCTAAGAGCACAAGTACAGCACTTGGGGCTTACTAAGGTCCGAATGATTATTCAGCCCCCAGCCAAAGTTATACTATTGCCGGCATCTCCTCAGACCACTGTAGACCGGAACACTCCATCCAGAACTGGAACCTAACACCTGTAACTTGAGAGGGAAGGGAGGGAAGACAAGAACAGGTTAGTAACCCTACTTCCTGCCTGCAGACACTAATATAGGCTCTGCAACATCTCCCTCTAGCTGTCAGACCAGCTAAGACACCTAGCCAGCAATACACCTAGCAATCCAGACAAAAGTTAACCCTTAAGTTGCTGCGCGCTTAATCAGCTCTCCACTTTCCTACTGCCTGCAATGCCCATCAGGTTTGAAATCTAAAAGTTTATCATTATTACCAGATATAGAAATATTCCTTTGTTAAGGGGAACTAGTATGGTGAGTTAAATGCAGATACTATACAGTAAGCAAATTTGACTTATGAGATTAAGCATTACTAACATTCCACAGCGGCATAAATAAATGTTTAGGAGGAAAGAAAAATAATTGTATGGAAGATATTTTTCAACAGTACTACATATATCTGCACCAAAACGGAGCAATAGCCAACAGGGTTAAAAGTTGTTAACTGGGACAAAATGATATTCACACATCTAGGATCAGTTACCACATTTCACATTCCCTCTTGTTGCAAGTAGTTAAGGCTAAGAGAATATGAAGGTGCAGAGCAATTAGAGCTCACATTGCTGATGCAGAGGAAGTGAACCGTCATTTTGTAATTTTACTCTGAAATGTATTACTGCAATACGCCACTAGGGGTCCTCAGAGTCAAAGATCAGAGTGTTTTGCAAGAGACAGGAATGCAAAAAGTCAATCCTGAGCTTTTTGTTTTTTTTTATAGCTGCTTATACAACCATGGGGGTAATATATAAGTGACTTATGCGAGTGAACACTGCAAATAGCAGACTACCTAGAACACCCTTCCCAGTATGATATGTAAAAACTAAACAAGTTTAATAATCAAACAATAAAAGCCAACAGGGCTAAAACTGATAACAAGCAGTCTCCAGTATAATTCCTTCCAAGATGAACAGGAGGAGACCACAAGGTCTACATGTGAGTGAGATCCAAAGTCACTATCTGATTAGCCGACTCCTCTGCGAATTGGGGCAAGCTTGCAATACAGCAGACGCACATGGAAAACAGGTAAATCTTCACTAGGTTTCTGCAGGCTATGAGCCTGGCGGGTTTGTGAAGGACGGCAACCGCAAAAGTTCCACACTTCAGCACCATACTGTGAAGGTATGTTAGTATGGATCTGTCTCATGCTGGAGGCTGAGGGTAGCTGTACGTTAGCAAGGCAGCAGTTAATCTCCAAGTCTAGCTTGGCATTCGATAGAAAGGGATAGTCCTGCAGCTTCATATTCACAATGCGTATCCAGCCTTTTGGGACATGAGTGGTCTCTTCCAAACCGTGTTTAGGGACTTGCATCTGATACGATACATCCGTTTCACCCTCTATCATCACTTCCAAAGCGATCTTACTCTCTGACTGTGGTGGATGAACTGTGGGGCATAGATCCGCTGCTGGTGTTATTTTGCCGGAATCTAACATGTCCGATACAAAGAAACCTTCACCCACTTACAGGTTAGTTGGTGAGTTCTGATTAAACTTTATCAGTCAAGCAGAAGATGTGTTATAAGAGTCAATTACTTGAAGCGCTCTCGCTTCACTCAGAAGTACTCTCATAGACGTTGCCACTGAGTCAAGCACCGGTGCAAAAACTTCCATGAGGGATAAGGTAACGTGCTCCAGTTTGCTTGTCGTCGGAGTGAGCACGGTAGAAAAGCCTGGCGGCTTAATTTAACTTTTATGCCTTCTCGGTAGCCAGGAGTTGAAATGTCCTGATCCTAATAAATTCCCAGACACATTTATTGCCAAGGGAGGTCTGGATGGCTTGAGATTTGGCCACAGATCTTCCATACACAGATGATATTTACAGAGCAATGTGAATCAGTGGCCATCTTGGTCAGCCGCCCACCGGAAGTTTCCCACCCCATTTTTTGAGTGAATTTGGTTGGATTGACTTTATCCCTGAGTGCTGATCTCTGCAAACAAAGGACAAAGCAAATTTATTAGAAATCTGAATCTTGGGTATTATGTCCTTTTAACAAGAAAAAATAGCCCGTTAACGAGACCATGAGAACCAACGAGAACATCAAATATATTACAAGAAAAAGATAAGTTTAGGAAATCACTGTCTAATTATTCTGCGAAGAAAATGCAACTCATGATGTAGAAGCCGGAGTGAGATAGCAGAGGAATCTGAGACACAGTAAAAGGCAAACCAGACCGAAAACCATCTAACTGAATTAAGGGGACGAGCATAGGCATTGGATCACCAGCAGGCAAACAACAGTTCTGTCATTAGTTACATAAATCAGCAAAACACAGAGTGGAAATTGAAGATTTAGAAACAAAAATAGATAGGTCCCTTTACTAGGAAATATTTATTTCTTTCATGTAATTAGCAAGAGTCCATGAGCTAGTGACGTATGGGATATACATTCCTACCAGGAGGGGCAAAGTTTCCCAAACCTCAAAATGCCTATAAATACACCCCTCACCACACCCACAAATCAGTTTTACAAACTTTGCCTCCTATGGAGGTGGTGAAGTAAGTTTGTGCTAGATTCTACGTTGATATGCGCTCCGCAGCAGGTTGGAGCCCGGTTTTCCTCTCAGCGTGCAGTGAATGTCAGAGGGATGTGAGGAGAGTATTGCCTGTTTGAATTCAATGATCTCCTTCTACGGGGTCTATTTCATAGGTTCTCTGTTATCGGTCGTAGAGATTCATCTCTTACCTCCCTTTTCAGATGGACGATATACTCTTATATATACCATTACCTCTGCTGATTTTCGTTTCAGTACTGGTTTGGCTTTCTACAAACATGTAGATGAGTGTCCTGGGGTAAGTAAGTCTTATTTTCTGTGACACTCTAAGCTATGGTTGGGCACTTTATTTATAAAGTTCTAAATATATGTATTCAAACATTTATTTGCCTTGACTCAGGATGTTCAACTTTCCTTATTTTCAGACAGTCAGTTTCATATTTGGGATAATGCATTTGAATCAATCATTTTTCTTACCTTAAAAATTTGACTTTTTTTCCCTGTGGGCTGTTAGGCTCGCGGGGGCTGAAAATGCTTCATTTTATTGCGTCATTCTTGGCGCAGACTTTTTTGGCGCAAAAAATCTTTTCTGTTTCCGGCGTCATACGTGTCACCGGAAGTTGCGTCATTTTTTGACTTTCTTTTGCGCCAAAAATGTCGGCGTTCCGGATGTGGCGTCATTTTTGGCGCCAAATAATGTGGGCGTCTTATTTGGCGCTAAAAAAATATGGGCGTCGCTTTTGTCTCCACATTATTTAAGTCTCATTTTTCATTGCTTCTGGTTGCTAGAAGCTTGTTCCTTGGCATTTTTTCCCATTCCTGAAACTGTCATTTAAGGAATTTGATCAATTTTGCTTTATATGTTGTTTTTTCTAATTACATATTGCAAGATGTCTCACGTTGCATCTGAGTCAGAAGATACTTCAGGAAAATCGCTGTCTGGTGCTGGAACTACCAAAGCTAAGTGTATCTGCTGTAAACTTTTGGTAGCTGTTCCTCCAGCTGTTGTTTGTACTAATTGTCATGACAAACTCGTTAATGCAGATAATATTTCCTTTAGTAATGTACCATTGCCTGTTGCAGTTCCTTCAACATCTAAGGTGCAGAATGTTCCTGATAATATAAGAGATTTTGTTTCTGAATCCATAAAGAAGGCTATGTCTGTTATTTCTCCTTCTAGTAAACGTAAAAAATCTTTTAAAACTTCTCTCCCTACAGATGAATTTTTAAATGAACATCATCATTCTGATTCTAATGACTCTTCTGGTTCAGAGGATTCTGTCTCAGAGATTGATGCTGATATATCTTCATATTTATTTAAAATGGAATTTATTCGTTCTTTACTTAAAGAAGTACTAATTGCTTTAGAAATTGAGGATTCTGGTCCTCTTGATACTAAATCTTCAGGCAGCGGTTTCAGTTTGAATCTTCTGTTTATGTTTTCATTAAACTTTATTTTGGGTGTGGATTATTTTCAGCAGGAATTGGCTGTCTTTATTTTATCCCTCCCTCTCTAGTGACTCTTGCGTGGAAGATCCACATCTTGGGTAGTCATTATCCCATACGTCACTAGCTCATGGACTCTTGCTAATTACATGAAAGAAAACACAATTTATGTAAGAACTTACCTGATAAATTCATTTCTTTCATATTAGCAAGAGTCCATGAGGCCTGCCCTTTTTTTGTGGTGGTTATGATTTTTTTGTATAAAGCACAATTATTCCAATTCCTTATGTTATATGCTTTCGCACTTTTTTATCACCCCACTTCTTGGCTATTCGTTAAACTGATTTGTGGGTGTGGTGAGGGGTGTATTTATAGGCATTTTGAGGTTTGGGAAACTTTGCCCCTCCTGGTAGGAATGTATATCCCATACGTCACTAGCTCATGGACTCTTGCTAATATGAAAGAAATGAATTTATCAGGTAAGTTCTTACATAAATTATGTTGTTTAAGGGATATGAAACTCACATTTTTTCATTAATTTTTCAGAAAGAACATGCAATTTTAAGCAACTTTCTTATTTACTCCTGTAGAGTAAAGACTGCTACTTTAAAGGGACATGAAACCCAAAAATTTTCTTTCATGATTTTGGTAGAACATACTATTTTAAACAACTTTTTAATTTACTTCTATTATCACAATTGTTTCATTCTCTTGGTATCCTTTATTGAAGGAGCAGCAGTGCACTACAGGTTTCTAACTGAACACATGGGTAAGGCAATGACAATCGGTATATATATGCAGCCACTAATCAGCAGCTAAAACCTAGGTTCTTTGCTGCTTCTGAGCTTTCCTAGATAAACCTTTCAGCAAAGGATAACAAGATAAGGAAGCAAATTAAATAATAAAAGTAATTTGGAAAGGTTTTAAAATTGTATGCTCTGTCTAAATCATCAATGTCTAATTACGACTTTACTGTCCCTTTAAGTTGAGAATACAAGGGTTTATATTATATTAAATGTAGAGTTTAGAAAACTGTCATTATATTAAACCATATGTACTCAATTTAGATTTCAATTTAGCTTTAAATGACACAGTGTACTGTATAATTTCCTACTGATCCATTGTACCTACTGTAGAGTATAACAATGTTTACCAACAACTCCTTTATTTTAATTTTTCCATGTAAAAACGCTGTTTTTGACTGTTGAAACCACCACCTATGCTGAAGATTTGTAGACAAGAAGCAGCAGCAGAAATCAACCTCTAAGTTGGTGTGTGAGAAAGAGCACAACCCATATGAAATAGCAGTTTAAAATACTAAAGACTCTTAGTAGCAACGTGCCTGAGTACATTGTCCCTTTAATACATTACACTAAAATATACTGAGATGTATATATTACTTTGACTTAGTTTACTTTTTATATTTGCACTTAAAGGGACATGAAACCAAAAATTTTTATTTCATGATTCAGAAAGAGAATACAATTTTAAACAACTTTCTAATTTACTTCTATTATCTAATCTGTTTTTTTCTCTTGGTATCATTTGTTGAAGGAGCAGCAATGCACTTCTGGTTTCTAACTGAACACATAGGTGAGCCAATGACAATCAGTTTATATATGCAGCCACCAATCAACAGCTAGAACCTAGGTTCTCTGCTGCACATAAACTTGCCTAGATAAACTTTTCATCAAAGGATAACAGGAGAGAGAAGCAAATTAAATTATAGAAGTAAATTGGAAAGTTGTTTGAAATTGTATTCTCTATCTGAATCATGAAAGAAAATGTTTGGGTTTCATGTCCCTTTAATGAACAAGTTGGTTCCTAATGTAATAAGGTTTCTCGTTCTTGAATAGAATGTTGTATTTTTAAACACTCTTACCATATTTTAAATGTACTGTACTCAGGGGCTGAACTACCAGGGGTTCAGAGGTCGCAACTGCGACTGGGCCCCCGAGGGGGGTGCTGCTTCAGAAAAAAAAAATCTACTTTTTATTTTCTCAATAAAAAACATTGATCATGCGAGTGTGACGTGATGCTTCACTATTGTCTCTGACTACAGGGGTTAGTGTTTCTGTTTTACCCATTGGTGTTTATGTGTGTTAGTGTATATGTATGTATGTGACTGTGTGTGTATTTATTCATGTATGTGTGTGTGTGTGTATGTGACTGTGTGTGTATTTATTCATGTATGTGTGTATGTATGTATGTGACTGTGTGTGTATTTATTCATGTATGTGTGTATGTATGTATGTGACTGTGTGTGTATTTATTCATGTATGTGTGTGTGTGTGTGTATTTATGTATGTGTGTATGTATGTGTGTATGTATGTATGTGACTGTGTGTGTATTTATGCATGTATGTGTGTGTATGTGTATGTATGTATGTGACTGTGTGTGTATTTATTCATGTATGTGTGTGTGTGTATGTATGTGACTGTGTGTGTATTTATTCATGTATGTGTGTATGTATGTATGTGACTGTGTGTGTATTTATTCATGTATGTGTGTGTGTATGTATGTGACTGTGTGTGTATTTATTCATGTATGTGTGTGTGTATGTATGTGACTGTGTGTGTATTTATTCATGTATGTGTGTGTGTATGTGTGTATGTATGTGACTGTGTGTGTATTTATGCATGTATGTGTGTGTGTATATATGTATGTATGTGTGTGTATGTATGTATGTGACTGTGTGTGTATTTATTCATGTATGTGTGTGTGTGTATGTATGTGACTGTGTGTGTATTTATTCATGTATGTGTATGTATGTATGTGACTGTGTGTGTATTTATTCATGTATGTGTGTGTGTGTATGTATGTGACTGTGTGTGTATTTATTCATGTATGTGTGTATGTATGTATGTATGTGACTGTGTGTGTATTTATTCATGTATGTGTGTATGTATGTATGTATGTGACTGTGTGTGTATTTATTCATGTATGTGTGTATGTATGTGTGTATGTTACTGTGTGTGTATTTATTCATGTATGTGTGTATGTATGTATGTATGTGACTGTGTGTGTATTTATTCATGTATGTGTATGTGTGTATGTATGTATGTGACTGTGTGTATTTATTCATGTATGTGTATGTGTGTATGTGTGTATGTGACTGTGTGTGTATTTATGCATGTATGTGTGTATGTGACTGTGTGTCTATTTATTCATGTATGTGTGTATGTGTGTATGTGACTGTGTGTGTATTTATTCATGTATGTGTATGTGTGTATGTATGTATGTATGTGACTGTGTGTGTATTTATTCATGTATGTGTATGTGTGTATGTATGTATGTGACTGTGTGTATTAATTCATGTATGTGTATGTGTGTATGTATGTGACTGTGTGTATTTATTCATGTATGTGTATGTATGTATGTATGTGACTGTGTGTGTATTTATGCATGTATGTGTATGTGTGTATGTATGCATGTATGTGACTCTGTGTGTATTTATGCATGTATGTGTGTGTGTGTGTATGTTTATGGAACCAGCAAATTACAGACCTTGTTACTACAGCATGGGGGGCAGGGGGTAAACAGTGTCACTATACAGTACCACTATATACAGTACGGGGGCCTGGTACTGGTGGGTTAAACAGTGTCACTATATACAGTGATAGAGGGTCAGACCATCTCACAGACTGTGGGTACCTCCTTTTGCAGACACGTAATTCACATTTTTATTTTCTGTGCTAAATGCTAAAAAAAAAAGAAGATATGTATCAAATTTACATTATTTTTTTTGGGTTGGGGGGGGGGGCCTTCTTAGATTGTTGCACCTGGGCCCTGTGGTTTCTAGTTACGCGTACTAGTGCCAAAAGGGTAGGATTCTTATATAAAAAGAATTATAATTTTAAATTTGATTAATCCTTTATATGGAAGGAGATGCAAACCCTTATAATATTATATAAAGAGATATAAGGAAAAGAGGGAAATCGAAACCAGATGCTAACATGATTTCAAAATATAGACAGGAAATATAGCACACTTCACATTTGAAAAACCAAACCCAGGTTTATAAATATAAGCATAGCGCACACAGAATCATACACAAAAATGTAACAACACAAGATACCCTCTCAAATAGCAGCTCAATTGAACACATATTGTCTAGAGAGATATGGATCAGTCTTTTGGGTGTAATCCGTCCAAAGTTAGAATGGTGTTAGTTAAAGGGACACTGAACCCAATTTTTTTTCTTTTGTGATTCAGATAGTGCATGCAATTTTAAGCAACTTTCTAATTTACTCCTATTATCAATGTTTCTTTATTCTCTTGATATCTTTATTTGAAAAAAAGGCATCTAAGCTTTTTTCTTGGTTCAGAACTCTGGACCGCAATTTTTGATTGGGGGATGAATTTATCCACCAATCAGCAAGGACAACCTAGGTTGTTCACCAAAAATGGGCCGGCATTTAAGCTTACATTCTTGCATTTCAAATAAAGATACCAAGAGAATTATGAAAATTTGATAAGAGGAGTAAATTAGAAAGTTGCTTAAAATGTCATGCTCTATCTGAATCGCGAAAGAAAAAATTTGGGTTCAGTGTCCCTTTAATGCATGAAACTAGGAACAACAAACACTGCAGTGTTAACAGAATTAGTTCATAAACCGGTTACGTGGATCAACAGTCCATATATTCAGTCACAATTAATTTGATACAATGTAATTCAAGAAAGTTAAACTGTGCAAGAATATTATTCCAAATATACTCACACCTTGGGTCTAGTTAGTTAGTTTCAGCGACATCCAGAGGTAATTATGGATTAAAGGTTTTACCTTCTTAGTAAGGCTCAGATCCGAACATCCTCTGCCGAGCACCGCTTACTCCACATAATTTTTTTTGTTAAAACCAAAATAACTGAAAACTTTAACCCCTTCGCTACCGGGAATTTCAGAGAACTTACCCAAAATACCAGAGATTATTTATATCACTCAATTTAAACAGAAATAAAGACTTGTTTTTTTATTTACAAATTAAAACTATATATATATTTTAAGTAGACAACCCAAAGTATTAATCTAGGTCTATTTTGGTATATTTCATGCCACCATTTAACCACCAAATGTGATCATATATAAAAAAAAAAAATTGTTAACTTTTTGACAAACTTTGTGTTTCTCACTGAAATTATTTACAAACCGCTTGTGCAATCATGGCACAGATGGTTGCAAAAGCTTCTCTGGGATCCCCTTTGTTCAGAAATAGCAGGATACCTAGGTAGGTTCAGGAGCTGCTGATTGGTGGCTGCTCCTATATGTTTCATGTTATTGGCTCACTCGAATGTGTTAACTAACTCCCAGTAGTGCATTGGTGCTTCTTCAACAAAGGATACCAAGAGAATGAAGCAAATTATATTATTATACAATTGGAAAATTGTATTCTCTTTCTGAATCATGAAATAAAATTTTGGGTTTCATATCCCTTTAAGGGGTTTAAGAGACATGACATTAAAAATGTATTTCATTCATGATTAAGGCAGAGTATAAACAATTTTAAACAACTCCCCAATTTACTTCTATGATCTACTTTGCATAATTAGGTAGGCTCAGGACATAATGGTAGGTGGGGTTACACAATGCCCCCCCCCCCCCAAAAGCTCTTCCTTAGCACTGACTCTTGTTCCTGTGATGTATATTTTTCACAGCTGAGTAGTAATTTTACCCCTTAGCTGCCAGTAACACAGAAATAATCATTTTACCTCTTTGACTGCAAGTAACATATGTAAACAGAAGTAATTTGACTCCCTTAACTAACCCTCACTTTTTTTCTGCTCCATATCTGTAATGCATTTAGGCATTTAACTAACACTCGGGGACTTAAAAAAACACTCAGGGATTTGCTAAAACACTAGACTGTCCGGTTGAATACTGAACACCTGGCTTGCGCAATAAATATTATCCATTGACTTATGATAGCAGTGCAAAATTACATGTTGTATTAAAGCTCAATACATTATGCACAAATATCATTAATACTGCTTGCGTCTTGCACTCTACTTGTAATCGATTTTTTGGGTGTCATTTCCCTATGATAATAATGGAAACTTCCTATTTCTCACCACTTGGAGGTGCTGTCTGCGCAGTTATCCCATAGAGAGGTCATCACCAACCTAATCTCAGTTGATTGTCCCAACCAAATTTCTACTACACTAGCCTGGCTTGTAGGGCAGTGATATTTTCACTTATTTGTAAAATTATTATCAGAGTAAACTATATAGGTTGAAATAGACTTTATAATGACTATGATTCTATAAAAGTGCAAATCCCTATTTTTCCCACAAAAAAAGGAAATATTAAAGGGACAGTCTACAATAGAATTTTTATTGTTTTAAACAATAGATAATCCCTTTATTAACCATTCCCCAGTTTTGCAAAACCAACACAGTTATATTAATATACTTTTTACCTCTGTGATTACCTTGTATCTAAGCTTCTTCTGACAGCCCCCTGATCACATGACATTTTATTTATTATTTATTGTCTTGCATTTTAGCCAATTAGTGCTTTGTTGTGCTGACTCTTAACTTCTCGGGCGTGAACACATTATCTATATGGCCAACACGAACTAGTACTCTACTGTTGTGAAAAGCACATACAAAAGCATGTGATTAGGAGGCTTTGAAACAGGCAGAAATTTAGAGGTTTAAATGTTATAAAGTATATTACTCTAACAATGTTGGTTGTACAAAGCTGTGGAATGGGTAGTAAAGGCATTATCTATCTTTTTAAATAATAACAATTTTAATGTAGACTGTCCCTTTAACCATTTCTGGAGGTTTCTAAATAGCCCTTAAAAAGGGTCAGTGTACACCAATCTTCATACAACTGCATGTAATAGACACTACTATAAAGAAGAATATGCACAGATACTGATCTAAAAATCCAGTATAAAACATTTTTAAAACTTCTTAGAAGCTCCCAGTTTAGCACTGTTGATAAAGTTTGGCTGGGACACCCACTGAAAGGGGAAGGGGAAAAAAATAGCAGACACTCCCCCCTCACCCGCATATGAAAAGACAGATGTTGCAAAAGAAGCAGGCAGGAGTCTGTAAACGCGTGTATACATCTGACTCTGTGGGGTTTGGTTAGGAGTCTGAAAATCATCCCAATATTATTGAAAAATAAGCAAAACTATACATTTTTACAAAAACACTCCCAGGTGGGCTATATAAATAGTTCATCCACAAAACATTTATGCAAAGAAAAATCTAGTGTACAATGTCCCTTTAAAGGGACATTAATTAAAATGTATGGTTCCGAGAAAGAGATATGAAACTCCAAAATGTTATTTTGTGATCCAGACAAAGCATACAAGTTTAAAAAAAGTTTCAAATTTATTTCTATTATCAAATTTGTTTTGTTCCCATGGTATTCTTTGTTGAAGAGATACCTAGGTAGCTGTCAGGAGCATCACATGACAGGAAATAGTGCTGACATCTAGTGCTCTAGCAAATCCTCCTGATGAAGTTCTGCCACAACTGAACCAAATGAGTAGAGGAACTAACAGGCTTCAGTAGATTGTCCCAGCCGATTGCTTGGCGGCTCTGTTTGAATCCACTGGTGCACTGACTGAGACGCAAGACAGCGTCTGGACATAGCGGAGAGCTGAGCAGCTGGATGCGGAGTACGGAGTGACCGGAGATCGATTAAAAAGTCTGTGCCTTGTAGAGTAACTGATTTGTGACAAGATTTTTTTTATCTGCCTATGCTTAAAGGGACAGTCTACTCCAGAATTTTTATTTTGAAAAAAAAATAGATTATCCCTTTATTACCCATTCCCCAGTTTTGCATAACCAACACTGTTATATTAATATACTTTTTACCTCTGTGATTACCTTGTTTCTAAGCCTCTGCAGACTGCCCCTTATCTTAGTTCTTTTGACAGTCATGCATTTTAGCCAATTGGTACAGACTCTTAAATAACTCCATGGGAGTGAGCACAATGTTATCCATATGATACATGAACTAGCATTATCTAACTGTCAAAATGCACTGAGATAAGGGTCAGTTCAATGGTTTATAAATTAGCATATGAGCA
Source organism: Bombina bombina (assembly GCF_027579735.1). NCBI lineage: Eukaryota > Metazoa > Chordata > Amphibia > Anura > Bombinatoridae > Bombina > Bombina bombina. The sequence continues at coordinate 519,482,294 of NC_069505.1, read as the reverse complement.
TACCCTAGGTTTAGCTCTCCACAAAGAATACCAAGAGAACAAAGCAAATTTGATGAATAAAGTAAATTGGAAAGTTGTTTAAAATTGCATGCCCTATCAGAATCATGAAAAAAAAAAAATGTTGGGTTTCATGTCCCTTTAAGAGACTTTTCAGTTTACCAAATGTACTTTGTTTTCTTGGTATCTATCCTTTGTGGAAAAGCTTACCTAGGTAAGCTTAGGACAATATGCACCTGAGAGCTAGCTGGTGAATGGTAGCTACACAGATATGCCTCTTGTCAAATTTGCTTTGTTCGCTTGGTATTCTTTGTGGAAAGCTAAACCTAGGTAGTGTCATTTGCTAAAGTCCTTGAAGGCTGCCTCTTATCTCAGTGAATTTTGAACGTTTTTAACAGCTAGACAGTGCTAGTTCATGTGAGACATATAGATTACAGATTAGTGCTCACTCTCATGAATATACCTAGGAGTCAGCACTAATTGGCTAAACTGCAAGTCTGTCAAAAGAACTGAAATAAGGGGGCAGTCTGCAGAGGCTTAGATACAAGGTAATCACAGAGGTAAAAAGTGTATTAATGTAACAGTGTTGGTTATGAAAAACTGGGGAATGGGTAGTAAAGGGATTATCTATCTTTTTAAACAATAAAAATTCTAGAGTATTCTGTTATGGAAACTCTTAATTATTATTTATTTGTATAGCACCACAAACTTCTGTCAAGCCGTATACGTACCTCACATCATTGTTATTTTGACATGTACATTTTTAATCTAAAGTTTGCTTTTCATCGCAACTCCTAGTCTACGATTTTGTTCATTCTGAAGTCATCAGACGATATGACTTTTTAGAAGTCATACAGACGGCGCCATAGAATAACATGAATGCTCACTCACAAGTGACTACAAAGCCAGCTTGAGTGTAGAGACGGATTATTGCGCATCATCAGCAGTGAATTTTGAGAGCGCAAGTGTTCCATTCGAATGGTGGATGATACAGTCTTGTCCGTATTGCTCAACTCATTCAGGTAGAGAAGAAAATACCAAAGCACTTGGTCAGCCATTGTAGTCCAAGAAATATATACAGTATATATATATTTTTATTGAATATAAACTAATTTGGATGTAGGTTACACATGAAAAGTGCTACCAGGCAGGGTGAGTACATATATGAATGCTATCCATATCTGAATATTTACAATCCCTTTAACTATGTGTTTAACCACTTTTCTAGATTTAAAGGGACATTAAACACAAAATAAATGCTAGATAGGATGGTGCATTTAAAGAAAATATTAGTCTGAGAATAACATGTAGATGTATTTTTTAAAGTTGCATTAGTTGTTTAAAGATTAACAAAATAAGTGTAAAGTTTTAGTGTCTATAAAACAATGGGAGCTGCCATGTTGTAACTTAGGTTACCTTCTCTGCTGTGGCCAATTAGAGACGGTTATAAATAGGTCACTAGAGTGTGCAGCCAATGGCTGTGTGGGATATAAGTGTTCTGCACTTCCATTTCTAACAGGAACTGAAAAGCTCATAATTTCAGAATGGAATTACAGGAAAAAGGGACAAAATAAATAATTAAAGTAAATTGCAGAGTGTTATTTATGTATATGATTTATCATTTTATATTACCATCTCAAAGTGTTTAATATACCTTTAAACATATAGATATACCAGCAATAATGCCATAATAAAATCCTGTAATACATTACAGCATTTTCTTTTAACACAGTTATGCCCCTTTAAAATTGCAGAACATTTGTTCAGTTCTTTCAAATTTACACTACAAACTGCAGATCAGTGAGTCATGACCAAACACACCCAGTCATAATCATACCGTATCCTTAGTCTGGTATTTTCCTGGCAGGCCGGACTAAGCTGAACTAACGGTTTAACCCTTTCCTAACCAGATGCTCAATAACAATAAGTAATGTATATTATTTCTCTTCAGGTACTGGGTATGAATTTTACCTGCCACCCCCTGGAATCCACTAGTCTAATCAGTAACCTTATTTTAGTATTCTAAATGTCACCGTTAAAGGTTTTAAATGGGTGTAAATCATTTAAAAAATTTATTTATTTTATTTACATTTTTTTGCATGGAAAAAAAAGGTTATTTAAAACTAAAGCTTATTATTAAATGAACAGGGAGTGCCTATCTGATCCATGGGATAGAAGCTCATTGGCTGATAAGCAGAACACCTACATCTCAATTGGTGGACATTAATACTTTCACAGGCATTCTTCGTTTCAAATCAGGAACATTGGTTCTTCAAAAAACAAAAAAAAGTACAAGACAGATATAACAAATATAAAAGTGAATTCCGTTTTCCATTTTAAATAAAGTTAAAGGGACAGTCAAGTGCAAAAAAACTTCCATGATTCAAATAGGGCATGTAAATTTAAACAACATTCCAATTTACTTTTATCACCAATTTTGCTTTGTTCTCTTGGTATTTTTAGTTGAAAGCTAAACCTAGGAGGTTTAAATGCTAATTTCTTAGACCTTGAAGGCCGCCTCTAATCTGAAAGCATTTTGACAGTTTTTAACCACTAGAGGGTGGTAGTTCATGTGTTTCACATAGGTAACATTGAGCTCACGCAAGTGAATTTATCGAGGAGTGAGCACTGATTGGCTAAAATGCAAGTCTGTCAAATGAACTGAAATAAGGAGGCAGTCTGCAGAGGCTTAGATACAAGGTAATTACAGAGGTAAATTCTGTATTATTATAACTGTGTTGTTTATGCAAAACTGGAGAATTTGTAATAAAGGGATTATCTATCTTTTTAAACAACAAAAATTCTGGTGTTGACTGTCCCTTTAAGTTTATACCCATCACAAATAACAATATAATGACATCACTACTCCAAATTAAGTGGCAGCTTTTCATTGGCTGATATCACACTCAGTGACATCCTAACAGCGGGGCAGTGGGAGCCAGGTGTATGACCTATCTATGCTTTTCAATAAAAGATAGATACCAAGAGAACTATGCAACAAGGTGCGCATTAGGGGCGGAATAGCAGACTGCGGTCTTGATCGACAGTTTAGTATAGGAGCTCAACTATAATGAAAACCTGGCCTGTTGGGGGTACTCGAGGACCGCGGTTGAGAAACACTGGTGTAGACTACCAGCAGATGTGGTAAAGTATAAAGTTTCTAGCAGTTATAATCGGTTATCATGTAATAAAATTAAAAATTATTTTAATTGAGTTTTATATTTTACTTAAAGGGACATTAAACACTAAATAAATGCTAGATAGAATGATGCATTCAAAGAAATGATTAGTCTGAGAATAACATGTAGATGATTCATTAACTGTTTAAACATTGACAAAATAAGTGTAAAGTTTTAGTGTCTATAAAACAATGGGAGCTGCCATGTTGTAACATAGGTTACCTTCTCTGCTGTGGCCAATTAGGGAGAGTTATAAATAGGTCATTAGAGTGTGCAGCCAATGGCTGTGTGGAATATAACAGTGTTCTGCAATTCCATTTCTAACAGGAACTGAAAAGCTCACAATTTCAGAATGGAATTACAGGCAAAGAGGACAAAATAAATAATGAAAGTATATTGCAGAGTTTATATATATATATATATATATATATATATATATATATATATATATGATTTATAATTTTATGTAACCATCTCAAAGTGTTTAATGTCCCTTTAAGAGCTTGCAATAAAATCTCCACAGATTAAAATATGTGTTATTTTATATATCCAGCGCTACAGAATTTTGTGGCACTATACAAATAAATGACAATACTAATATATATATATATATATATATACCAATCAATAAACATAAAATAATAAATTGGATGTATTGTCATATATTTGTAATTTTTTTTTAAATCTGAACATTTTTTTTTAATGGAATCTTTTAATAATATTTCTCTGAATGCAAAAGCCTTGCTAATTAGCTTTGTCAACGCTGGAGCCAGCCTTTGAATTCTAATTGCTAATTGATATTTAATATGCACAGGGTTTGTGACCTTGTGGGTTTTTCCTGCCGTTAGTTTAATATGGAAAAAGCTTGTTTGATTCGTTATGGTTTTGTTGACAAATCAGGGCCATAATCTGAGCCCCAGACTCTGATGATACAATTTAAATGGGATTCATTTCTTCTGGGTTGTTCATTTAGCATCCTGCTCTATAAGTAGAAATCCATATCTATCTATCTATCTATCTATCTATCTATCTATCAATCTATCTATCTATCTATCTATCTATCTATTATCTATCCATTGTCTGTCTGTCTATCTATCTATTTTTCTGTTTCTATCTATATATTTATCTATCTCTATCTATTATCTATCAATTGTCTATCTATCTATCTATCTATTATCTATCTATTTCTCTGTTTCTATTTATCTATTTCCGATCTATCTATCTATCTATCTATCTATCCATATTGGTCTCTATATATCTATTACTTTGTTAAAATATATCTATCTATCCATCCATCTCAGTGTCTGTATATCTATTTCTCTGTTTAAGTCTATCTATCCATCATCTATCTATTCCTATATCTATGTACCTAGTGTCTCTCCCTCTATCTATCTATCTATCTTTCTATCTATCATATATTTATTTATCTATCTATTCATATATCTATATAGTTAGTGTCTATTGATCTATCTGCCTGTCTATCTATCCATCTCTCTCTCTCTCTCTCTCTCTCTCTATATATATATATATATATATATATATATATACCTAAATTTGATCTATCTATCTATCTGTTTGTCTGTCTATCTATCTATCTATCTATCTATCTGTTTATCTATAATCTATCTGTCTATTCCTCTATCTATATACCTACTGTCTATCTATCTATCTATCTATCTATCTATCCATCAGTCTGTCTTTCTGTATATCTATCTATGTATGGATCTATTTGTCTATCTATCTATTTATCTATAATCTATCTATCTATTCCTCTATCTATATACCTAGTGTCTGTCTGTCTATCTATCTATCTATCTATCTATCTATCCATCAGTCTGTCTTTCTGTATATCTATCTATCTATGGATCTATCTGTCTATCTATCTATTGATATATCTGTCTATCTATCTAGTGTCCCATACTTGCACAGTGCTTTCTGAGTATTGCATGCCTTTGTGAAGCAATATAGATTATTAAAAATATGGCTAAATCTTTAGTAAGTCTGGAATGTACATAATGTGTTTCACATGCTTAAAATGGAACAAATTGTTGTGAAATCTGATGTTCCCATTGCTTATTCATTACTTTCTGGGCATTGTGGGAGTTAGTATTGCACATTACCGTAAGCACAATTTTATGTATTTTTGTGTGTAGACTTGACTAGATTAGTCTATACAAGATGGTCTTTTTAGGATTATACTCAGCCAAGTCAATAAATATTTCCATTTTCCAAGGTTAATAAATTGAATACCATGTACTTTGGTAACAAGAAATATTATCTTTCAGTTACAAATAATCAGATAATAGGTAATGCTTGTGATCCACACACCTTGTCTCTATGTATAGATGGTGACATTATTATATCTATATTAGTGAGGCACCAGAATATGACATCATAGGCACAACTCTGTCATTGTTATAGAAGTTGGATGCAGGAATATAGCATCATGACAATATTTCTATATACTATGTAGAAATAAGGTGCTGGAAATTGCATTATGGGTACATCTCTGTTAATTCTGTTTGAGGCACGGAAAAATTATATTCCAGGCTTATCTCAAACCCATTTTCTAGATATGAGGAAGATTACATCACTGCAAGATTTCTAAGCATCCTGTAGAAGTGAGGCTCATAAAGATATTATCACAGTCATATTTCAACCCATTCTATATAGGGGACATCATGGGCAGGAAGATGGCATCACTAGTTATCTTCTATTCAGCACTACAGAATTTGTCAGTGCTATACAAATAAACAACAACAATAATCAATTCTGAATAAGTTGGGCACAGGAAGATGACATCACAGGGAGGAAAATTACATCATGGCTACCTTTGCTTGTATTCTGTAGAACTGAAGCTCAGAAAGATTAAACAGGCAAGAGTATGACATGTTCTACCTACTTTGTAAAAGTGATATTCAGAAAGATGACATCACAGAGATGTTTATATCCAATCTTATAAATATGGCACATGTAGATGATCACTGATAGGGCATCAGGCAGACAGTAAGAAGGTTTCTGTTGTCATGACATCACATTTCTATCCATTCTGTATAAATATGACACAGGTAGTTGACATCACTAACAGGTCATTAAATAAGGCATGTGGTGCACAACATGCAGAGAGTAGCAGCAGGTGCAGCATCCCAGCAGGAATTCAGTTGTCATGTCAAGGACTGTCACCTTCCCACCTCTCAAAGGAGTTTTGTTTTTCCTTGAATATGCAATGGGAAATATGAGACATAGAAAGAGAGAGATAGGGAGAAAGAGGAAAAGACAGAGAGGGAAAGAGAGGGAGAGAGAGAGAGAGAGAGAGAGAGAGAGAGAGAGAGAGAGAGAGAGAGAGAGAGAGAGAGAGAGAGAGAGAGAGAGAGAGAGAGAGAGAATGTGTGTGTATAAATCAATGGGAAATATATATATATATCTACAGAGAGAGAGAGAGAGAGAGAGATAGGGAGAAAGGGGAAAAGACAGAGGGGGAAAGAGAGAGAGAAAGAGAGAGAGAGAGAGAGAGAGAAAGAGAAAGAGAAAGAGAGAGAGAGAGAGAGAGAGAGAGAGAGAGAAGGTGTGTGTCTGTGTGTATAAATCAATGGAAAATATATATATATCGAGAGAGAGAGAGAGAGAGAGAGAGAGAGAGAGAGAGAGAGAGAGAGAGAGAGAAAGGGGAAAATACATAAAGGGAAAGAGAGAGAGGAAGAGAAAGAGAGAAAGAAAGAGAGAGAGAGAGAGATAGAGAGAAGATGTGTGTATGTGTGTATAAATCAATAGGAAATATATATATATATATATATATATATATATATATATATATATATATATATATATACAGAGAGAGAAAGAGACAGAGATAGGGAGACAGAGGAAGAGAGAGAGAGGAAAGAGACAGGGAGAGGGAGAGAGAGAGAGGCAGAGAGATAGAAGATGTGTGTGTGTACATTTGTGAGTGTGTGTATAAATCTATCTATACATCTACATATGTAGAACAGAAGGCATTTTTTTATTAATTTGGCTAAAAACTATATATATATATATATATATATATATATATATATATATATATATATATAGGTCTGTCTATCTTTCTATCTATCCATCGTCTATCTATTCCTCTATCTATATACCTAGTGTCTACAGTCTATCTATCTATCTATCGGTCTGTCAGTCTATCTATTGATCCAACTATCATCTATATATTAATATATCTTTCTATCTATTCCTCTATCTATATACCTAGTATCTATATCATCTATCTATCTATCTATCTATCTATCTATCTATCTATCTATCATCTATCTATCTATCTATCTATCTATCCATCAGTCTGTAACTCTATCTATTGATCCAACTATCATCTGTTAATATTTCTTTCTTTCTATAATCTATCTATTCCTCTATCTATATACCTAGTGTATATCTATCATTATATCTATATCTATCTATCTATCTATCTATCATCTATCTATCTATCTATCTATCATCTATCTATATATATATAAATATATCCAT
>NC_069505.1:519464609-519469609 GCF_027579735.1 Bombina bombina | reverse complement strand
CCTCTTGTCTAGTCTCTCTGTACCTGTACCCATAATGTATTATTCAGATAGTTTGTAATTTTAAACAACTTTCCAATTTACTTCTTCAAGCTTATTTCTGTTGCTATCTCTAAAACAACCTGTTCAGGATATATTCCATTTCTAGAAACTAGGGGGCACAAATTATACTTAATATACAAAAAATACGTACTAAGATAAATAGAATGTACGCTAATATTACAAGTTGAGCGCAATGCGAACGCAACCTCAAGGTCACATTGCTGGGAAGCTTTGCGCTCACAAGAACGCACTTCTATAGGCTCCAATGGGAGCCTCGTTCTCATGCTGTGAGACCCTAAGTCAGTGAAGGGGGTTAGTCACGCAGCAAAAGTTAAATGTATATGAATATATACATAAAAAAAAAAAAAAAAAAAAATATATATATATATGTATATGTGTGTGTGTATATACACATATTAATACATAAATATAATATATATATATATATATATATATATATATATATATGTATGTATGTATATAAAGCATATACAAATATAACACACAGTTCCCCAATGTAAAGGCACTTTTCAGTCCAGTTTTTTTTCTAACACCCCATGCCTACAAACTTTTAACCACTAAAAACTACATTGTGCAGTTATTTTTTTAAAAAGTGAACACAAAACCAGCAAGTTTCAGAAATAAAAAATGGGCTGTCTCCTAAGCTTTACATTCCTGCTTTTTCAAATAAAGATAGCAAGAGAATAAAGAAAAAATTATAATAGGAGTAAATTAGAAAGTTGTTTAAAATTGTGTGCTCTATCTGAACCATGAAAGAAAACATGTGGGTTTTGTGTCCCTTTTAAGCTTGACAATTCTGGTTTCCATGTCCTTTTAAGTCTCCCTCTGTTTCCTCTCCCCTACTATCCATGTTCTACTGGCCCATGAGCCCATACAATGATCAGGCACGGCTGGGGAGATATGTGTCTTACATGTGCGACGTCAGCATCTGAAACGTGTAACTCGCCAGTAAAAGCCTGGAAATAGATGTGCAATAGCATGCAGGCACTGCTACATATATTTGATAGTCTGCAGATGGGGGTAAAACTATGTGTTAGCCTTTGATGTTCAGCTGTGCAATGGTCTGCATACAGGGGTGCAGTTGTGATGTACCCTACAGACTGAGGGCAGCTGTGCAATATTCTACAGACTGGAGTACAGCTATGTGATAGCCTGCAGATGGGAATACAGGTGTGCAATAGCCTGCTGAGGGGGTTAAGGCTGTGCAGTAGCCTGCAGATTGGGGTACAGCTTTGCAATAGCCTGCTTATGGGGTTAAGGCTGTACAATATCCTGCTAAGGGGGTTAAGACTGTGCAATAGCCTGCAGATTGGGGTAAGGTTGTGCAATAACCTGCAGATTGTGGTAAGGTTGTGCAACAGCCTGCAGATTGGGGAAGGGCTGTGCATCAGCCTGCAGATTGGGGAAGGTCTGTGCAACAGCCTGCAGATTTGGCTTTGGCTGTGCAATAGCCTGCAGATTTGGCTTCGGCTGTGCAATAGCCTGCAGATTGGGGTACGGCTGTGCAATAGCCTGCAGATTGGTGTACAGCTATGCAATAGCCTGCAGATTGGGGTATGGCAGTGCAATAGCCTGCAGATTGGGGTATGGCAGTGCAATAGCCTGCAGATTGGGGTATGGCAGTGCAATAGTCTGCAGATTGGGGTATGGCAGTGCAATAGCCTGCAGATTGGGGTATGGCTGTGCAATAGCCTGCAGATTGGGGTATGGCTGTGCAATAGCCTGCAGATTGGGGTATGGCTGTGCAATAGCCTGCAGATTGGAGTAAGGCTGTGCAATAGCCTGCAGATTGGGGTATGGCAGTGCAATAGCCTGCAGATTGGGGTATGGCTGTGCAATATCCTGCATATTGGGGTAAGGCTGTGCAATAGCCTGCAGATTGGCGTAAGCTTGTGCAATAAACTGCAGATTGGGGTAAGGCTGTACAATAGTCTGCACTCTGCAGATTGGGGTAAGCTGTGCAATAGCCTGCAGATTGGGGTATGGCAGTGCAATATCCTGCAGATTGGGGTATGGCTGTGCAATATCCTGCAGATTGGGGTAAGGCTGTGCAATAGCCTGTCGATCCCTGCCTGGGAATTGTAGATACAGGAAGAGATAGCAACACAGATAATGAGCAGCAGGAGAGACGGCAAGACCCAACCTTGAGATATATCTTCTCAGCAAAAAGAGATGTCCCAGGAGATGTATAAGATAAAGAGGACTCGGAAGTCCTAATTATGTGTTCAATAAATGCTGTTAACCTATTCATCTCCATTGTGCGTTATCCGTAAACCACAGAGAGAAACTCCAGACCTTTTCCTAATAACTCAAGCTTGTCCCTGTCCTGCCAGACCCACTTGTTCGCCCTGACCAGTGGCGCCTGACCCCCAGATTAGCATTGTCTCAGCCTCTCTTGTGTTCCTGTGTGTCTGATTCTCCCACATTTCCCCAAAGCCCAGTCCATTCCAGAACACTTCAGTTTCTTAAAGAATATACATCTCTCTCTCACTCTTTTTTTTCTCTTGCTGTCCTTCTCTTCATCACTCTCTCTTGTGTCTCTTTCTCTCCTTTACTCTCTCGCTGTTTCTTTCTCTCCTTTGTTCTTTCTCACTCTTGCTGTCTCTCTTGCACTCTCTCTCTCTCTCTCTCTCTCTCTCTCTCTATCTCTCTATATATATTTTCTCTTTTGCTCTCTCTCTTACTATCTCTCTTCATCTGTCTCTTGCTCTTTCTTACTCTTGCACTCTCTCTCTCTTTTATCTGTCTCTTTCACTCTCTCTCGTGAAAGCAAACTCTTACATGAAAATAACGTATACATTCTAGGGTTGACATCTCGGCCATGCCTTCCTGGACACTTATGAGTTACGCATGCTGCAGTGTAAGCAGGGAGGAACATGTATTGTGTATCTGGACATCACATGAATAGTGCTGATAAACAGCACAATACATGTTCCTCCCTCCTTGCCCTGCAGCATGTGTAACTCATTAGTGTCATGGAAAAAATGGCCGAGGTGACAACCATAATACATACATCTCACAGAATAATCCATTCATGAGCAGTTCCACTTCGATAGATCCTGGTCCGCAAAAACATCCAACCCTACGCTCGGTATGAACTAATCACCGTTCGGGTATGTTTAAATCTTCCTCGTGTCAGTGCACTATTCTCAAGCCGACAGGATGCCTTGTCATCTGGGTGAATGATCTCTAGAGGTGAGCTAGGTCCAGGTGTAGAGGGAGGGTCACCTTGAAATTACATTCCCCAGGAGAGAAGCTGTAGAGGACGTTACAAAGCTGCCACAAAGCTGAAGGGTCAGACTGAGAGTGGCCCGCCAGGCAGAGGAACTTGGGAAGACATCAAAACTTTACTCAGTTAAGTCAGGATTGCCAACTCCACAAAACTACTGGACAGTCTGTAGGTTACTGGGCATGATGGTCGACGGGGTCACACAATGTCTCCCCAAGAGTTTTACCTTAACCCACATGCTTGATCCCACCATGTATAGTTTTTACAAATAGTTATGTTACTCCTTGGCTGCCAGTAAGATACAAATCAACCGGTTTTGGGTCTGTTTCTCTCTTCCTATTCCACACTCTCTCTTCCCAGAACTCTCTCCCTCTTTATCTTCTCCCAATCTTTCTACTCCCTGGGGTAGATTTATCATAGTGCAAGCGGACATGATACGATGTAGCATATCATGTCCGCCGCACATCAATAAATGCCGACAGCATAGAGCAGGGGGTGTCAATCAACCCGATCGTATAGGATCGGGTTGATTTCTGCCCCCTGCCTCAGAGCAGGCAGACAAGTTATGAAGCAGCGGTCTTTAGACTGCTGCTTCATAACTTCTGTTTCTGGCGAGCCTGAAGTCTCGCGCGGAAACAGGGGCATCAAGTTCCATACGGAGCTCGATAAATCAGCCCCCCTGTCTTCTCCTCTCCTCAGTTACTTACTGACCTCTATTCTTCTTATTCACTAAAACTCCCTCATCTCTTCACTTTTTAAGAGATCCTAATCACAAATTGCAAACTACATGATTATGAACCTTCATATATAAGAATAATCTTGCAATGAAAACTGCAGCTTTATTTTCAAATGAGTATGCTGTTTTATATTTGTTATTTCCACTGATTTCCCTGCCCCCAGAACAAAAGAACCACTGCTAACCAATCACAAACTAGTATTCAGATATAGCACATACTCTGTTTGCACATGTGCATACTAGAGTAGCCTGCACTCTTGTATTTCCTTAAGGAGGTTTAACACTGATTCAACTTGGTTACTATTGTAAAAAAAAATGATTTGCCTATCATGATTGTTGATGCAAAATGGATAATCCACCTTTTAAAAACATGTGACACCATAGAAGCTTAGGGGAGGGAAAGTAAACAAAAGCTCACATAAATTGCCTTAAAGTATTAACCCAAGCCTCCATAGGAGAGAGTGAAACAAACACATTTTTAGATGTATTTTGCAACAAACTGCTGCAAAATAAATAATGAATGTATATTGCAATAATGTTTCACTTGCTACAATGAAACATTGTATGCATTGTTGAAATATTGAGTTTAATTGTCCTTTAGTGAATCAGCTGCATAGAATAGATTAGGAATTGCTCAGACTGGAGAGACCTCTGTGATTATAGTTCTCTGACATCTCTCTCATTATCTCCAGTCTGCTGATACATCCTTTTTTCATTTTATTTTAAATTGTTGTGTTTGAATGAGAAATTATATGTCTCTCAGATCCTTAGTGATGTGTGACGTGCGTCCTGTGAAAGATCTCTTTTGTCACAATGCCATTCCTTATGTCACATGTCAAGGGATTATTCAGACCACATTTTCTATGGTGCATATTTAAAGGGACATGAAACCCAAAACATTTCTTTCACTATTTAGGTAGAACATGCAATTTTAAACAACTTTCCAGTTTAATTCTATTATAACATTTTGTTCAT
>NC_069505.1:519432109-519462109 GCF_027579735.1 Bombina bombina | reverse complement strand
AGCCTTAAAACCTCTCCTAATTTATGTTCCAGAATAAGTGTGAGCAAAACATAACTGATCCCGTCCATGATCAATATTCAGAGATATTTCCATCTCAGGTTCATTTCTGCTTCCTGCGGCCCTCTGGGATATCTGGGGACCCTGAGTCAGCGCCTTTATTAACCTCAAGGCTAAAGCAGAAAATATATTATTTCTATGATGTCATTCTTAAAAAAAAAAAAAGATTCCTTAATGTTCTATCTTTGCAATATTGTTAAAGTCAAGTAAACATACATAGTATACTACAGCTAAATGTAGCCACTAATCAACAAGCGCAACCCAGGTGCTGTAACAAAACTGATCCGGCTCTTAAACTTACATGCCTGCTTTTTCAAATAAAGATACCAAGAGAACAAAGAAAAATTGATAATGGGAGTAAATTAGAAAGTTGCAATTGAATTCTCTATCCGAATCATGAAAGAGAAAATTTGGGTTTCATATCCCTTTAAGGGGACATAAAACACACAACATTTGATGATTCAGATAGAGTGTAACACTTAAAAAAAACTATAAAAACTTACTTGGTATCCTTTGTTGAAAAGCAAGTAGGAAGGTTTATAACTTATAACTATGTTATATATTTGCAACCAATAGGTGGCAGCAGTGTTTTCTTTAATATTCTGCTCTAAAAATGTGCACTCTACCTATCTAGATATCTCTTTAACAAACAATATCATGAGAACAAAATACATTTGATAATAGTAGTAACTAGACATTTTTTTTAGGTTAAAAGGGACATGAATGCCAAAATGAGCTATAGCACTTTTAAATTAATTTCTGTTATCAAATGTATTTTATTCTTTTGGTATCCTATGTTGAAAAGCATATGTACATATCTTCAGCAGCAGCAATGATCCCAGCTAGCACATATTAAATCCTTTAACATTAGTACATGTTCTTTTTGCAGTTTTATGTCCACCATAAAAGTTTAATTCTGACTTTCACCTTTAAGATTACGTTCAAGGGACATTATACACTAAGGGCCAGATTATGAATGAAGCGCAAATATCGTAATACCATCGCTTTCGCAAGCTTGATATTTGTGCTCCACTCGTAATACCAGCCCCATAAACCGCAATGTAAAGGCACTTTTCAGTGCCGCTTTTTTTCTAACAGTCCACACCTTCTTTGTGCAGTTATATTTGGGGAAAAAATGCTCATATATTATATTATTAAAAATGAACAATACTCCTTTATTTTGGGGGCAATTTACTGGAACATTTTTTTTTTAATACCCAGAGGTCTGAGCGCAAATTGCTACCGCGAGCTTGCGGGAGCAATAACCAGCCACTTGTAATGGCTGGTTATTTAACATGCGCCCATAAACGGGCAAATAGATGCTAGTTAGACTAATTAAAGGGATATTAAAGTAAAAATAAACTTTTATGATTCAGATAGCGCATGCAATTTTTACCAACTTTCCCATTTTTTCTCTTGGTGCCTTTTGTTAAAAAGGACACCCCTTTAGCCTCAAGAGCAGCAAAGCACTACTGGGAGGTAGCTGCTGATTGGTGGCTGTACATATTTACCTCTTTTTATTGGCTCAACCCAAAGTGCTCCCAGTAGGGCATTGCTGCTCCTTCAACAACAAATACAAAGAGAATGAAGCAAATTTGATAATAAAAGTAATTTGGAAAGTTGTTTAACATTGTATTCTCTATCTGAATTATGACAGAAAATGTTTGAATTGCATGTCCCTTTAAAAGCAAAGATTAGCCACAGAATAATATGCAGAACTATATATAACATTATACAATTAAGTGTAACATTTAGAGTCTATAAAGCAAAAGGTGCTGCCATGTTGTAACCTAGGTTTCCTTCTCTGCTGAGGCCAATCAGAGAAAGCTATAAATGGGCCTCTGTATGCTCAAACAATGACTGAGTGGAATATTTTAGTGTTAAGTGTGGAGTGCACTTCAAACAGGAATTGAAAAGCCCACAAATTTTCAGAATTGAATCACTGGAAAAGGAGATCAACAAAAATAATTAAAGTAATTTGCAAAGTTGTTTTATTACATATAATTAAAGGGACATTAAACACTCTGATATGGTAATATAACATTATAAATCTTATATACAAAAAAAACCTCTGAAATACAATTTTATTATTTATTTTGTCCCCCTTTCCTGTAATTCCATTCTGAAATTGTGAGCTTTTCAGTTCCTGTTAGAAATGGAAGTGCAGAACACAGTTATATTCCACACAGCCATTGGCTGCACACTCTAGTGACCTATATATAACTGTCTCTGATTGGCCACAGCAGAGAAGGTAACCTAAGTTACAACATGGCAGCTCCCATTGTTTTATAGTCACTAAAACTTTACACTTATTTTGTCAATATTTAAACAGCTAATGAAACTTTAAAAAAATACATCTACTTGTTATTCTCAGACTTATCTGTTCTTTGACAGCATCATTTTATCTAGCATGTATTTAGTGTTTAATGTCCCTTTAAAGATTCTGTAAACCAATATCAATGCATTTAATTTCCTTTTCACTCTCCAGATCTCATGTGCCGTTTCCAGTGATGCTGTCTCTATCTCACCTTATTTACATACCTCCCAACATTTGTGGCTGGGTATCAGGGACTTGTGAAGTTAAAGGGACAGTCAACACCAGAATTTTTGTTGTTTAAAAAGAAAGATAATCCCTTTATTACCCATTCCCCAGTTTTGCATATCCAACACAGTTATAATACACGTTTTACCTCTGTAATTATCTTGTATCTAAGCCTCCGCTGACTGCCCCCTTATTTCAGTTATTTTGACAGACATGCAGTTTAGCCAATCAGTGCTCACTCCTAGGTCACTTTACGTGCATGAGCTCAATGTTATCTATATGAAACATGTGAACTAATGCCCTCTAGTGGTCAAAATGTATTCAGATTAGAGGCAGTCTTCAAGGTCTAAGAAATTAGCATATGAACCTCCTAGGTTTAGCAATCAACTAAGAATACCAAGAGAACAAAGCAAAATTGGTGATACAAATAAATTGGGAAGTTGTTTAAAATTGCATGCCCTATTTAAATCATGAAAGTTTTTTTTGGACTTGACTGTCCCTTTAATGTGCGCCCACTCCATTTTGTGGGTGGAGCTGTGTTGGGAGGAGAAGGATCATGAGTAGTTCGTGGGCAGTATTGTGGGTGTGTCTGGTCAGTGGGTGTGTCTGGACAGTTTATGGGTGTCTGGTTGGTGAGTGGGTAGGGTTAATGAACATTTGTCATATAGGGGCATATGACTGTCTCAGAGGGGACAGTGACTGAGACAGACCTCAGAATCAGGGACTGCTCCCTCTTAAATAGGGACAGTTGAGAGGTCTGTTATTTGTATGCTTCCTTATTGCTTGTGCAATATATCTCTACCCTCCTCGAGACTCTCACTCGTTTCTATTCTTTGCTGCTCTCTTCTTTTGCACTTTTCCCTCTGTCTCTTGTTCTCGATTCGTGTGTCTCATCTGTTACTCTTTTTCTTTGTTCTCTAAGTCTCGCTTCTTGTTCTTTTTTAGGGTTGCCAGGACATTTCAGTATTTCACCAGGCTGTCCAGTAAAATCTTTACAAAAATACTGGAAACACAAATGTACATTTTTTTTTATAAGTTCCCTGAGCTGCAGCTAAATTTTAAAGGCCAACTGGGCTTCTATGTTTTACAAATATGACACAGAGGAATGAACATTTACTGGCAGCTAAGAATGGTAAAAAAAAAAATCCCTGTCTCTGTTTTGTAAAGCCACTAGGGTAAAATCACTGTTTAACTGGGAACCATGGGAGTGTAAATACACTGTTCTGTCTGTGCTACTGGCAGTCAAAGGGGTCTGATCATCTCTGCTGTGTGTGATCCTGGTAACTAAAGAGGGAAAATCATTGACTTGTGTGTTACTGGCAACCAAAAGGGTAAATGACTGCTTAGTTAAAGGGACAAGAAACCCAACATTTTTCTTTTTCTTCTTTTTCATGATTCAAATAGAGCATGTGATTTCAAACAACTTTCCAATGTACTTATTTTATTCAATTTGCTTCATTCTCTTGGTATCCTTTTTTGAAAGAGCAGCAGCTTATGCACTACTGGGATCTATCTGAAGACATCAAGTGAACCAATGAAAAAAGGCATTTTTGTGTAGCCACCAATCAGTATCTAACTCCCAGTAATGCATTGCTACTCCTGAGCCTACCTAGATATGCTTTTCAACTAAGGATACCAAGAGAATGAAGCAATTTACATAATATAAGCAAATTGGAAAGTTGTTTAAAGGGTCAGTAACCCCACCAAATAATGTTATATAATTCTGCACACAGCGCAGAATTATATAACATTAGCCTTGCACCAAGTTTCTAAAGCAGAGTATTGCAAAGGTATTTACCTACGAAAATCTGTTTTTCAGAACGCCGCTCGTGGCTCTACTGAGTGGGTCTGTTTTTTACCTAAGCGCATCGGGCACGCTGTCTAGTCACAGCACGCCCGATTGTGCCCTTAAAGGGACACTGAACCCAATTTTTTTATTTCATGATTCAAATAGAGCATGCAATTTTAAACAACTTTCTAATTTACTCCTATTAATTTTTCTTCGTTCTCTTGCTTTCTTTATTTGAAAAAGAAGTCATCTAAGCTATTTTTTTGGTTCAGGACCATGGAAAGCACTTGTTTATTGGTAGGTGAATTTACCCACCAATCAGCAAAAATAACACAGTGTGTTCACCAAAAATGGGCCGGCATCTAAACTTACATTCTTGCATTTCAAATAAAGATACCAAGAGAATGAAAAGAATTTGATAATAGGAGTAAATTAGAAAGTTGCTTAAAATTGCATGCTCTATCTGAATTGCGATAGAAAAAAATTGGGTTCAGTGTCCCTTTAAACTGAATGTAGCTCGCTACCATAACCGAGCGGGAGCGAGCTACATTCAGTTTAATGACGTGCCTCTCTTTCTCTGTCTCTTATTGTCTCTCTTTCTGTCTCTCTCATAGCCTCTCTCTATGCATCAACCCTTCCCCATCTCTCTTGCTTTTTATACTTTCTCTTGCCTCTCTGCTCTCCCTTTCTCCTTTTTTTTCTCTCTCTCTCTGCGCTGCCTCTGTTTTCATTCTCTCAATGGACCTGATTCTCAGAAACTCTCTGGCCTGGATAGAAATCATCAGCTTAGTTTACTAAGCTCTGTACTGTAATGTAAGTGTCTCTCCTGCACATAAAGCACATTAGTGATCTTCCTTTAATGAGATACACAGTTCCCAAGGTAAACATTGTCATTAAAACAATCCCTGACTCTAACTAGACCAGAGAGCTTTAGAGAATTGTGCTGTCTCTTATTGTCTCTGTGTGGTTACTGTCTCTGTTCTCTTGCTATCTGTACTATTTCTCTCTCTGTACACTCTCTGTCTTTGCTTTCTCTCACTGCCTTTTTTTCTTTCCTCTGTCTCGCTCTGTCTCTGCTCTCTCTCTCTCTCTCTCTCTGTTATTTTTTTTTTCTCTGTTCTCTCTCTCTCTCACTCTATTATTTCTCTGCCTTTGTTCTTTCTTTCTCTGTTTCTCCCTGTCTCTGCTTTCTCTCTCTCTGTATGTGTTTTCTTTCTGTCTCTGTTTTCTCTCTCTCTGTCTGTGTTTTCTCTCTCTGTCTGTGTTTTCTCTCTCTGTCTGTGTTTTCTCTCTCTGTATGTGTTTTCTCTCTCTGTATGTGTTTTCTCTCTCTGTCTGTGTTTTCTCTCTCTGTCTGTGTTTTCTCTCTCTGTATGTGTTTTCTCTCTCTGTATGTGTTTTCTCTCTCTGTATGTGTTTTCTCTCTCTGTATGTGTTTTGTCTCTCTGTATGTGTTTTCTCTCTCTGTATGTGTTTTCTCTCTCTGTATGTGTTTTCTCTCTCTGTATGTGTTTTCTCTCTCTGTCTGTGTTTTCTCTCTCTGTCTGTGTTTTCTCTCTCTGTCTGTGTTTTCTCTCTCTGTCTGTGTTTTCTCTCTCTGTATGTGTTTTCTCTTTCTGTATGTGTTTTCTCTCTCTGTATGTGTTTTCTTTCTGTCTCTGTTTTCTCTCTCTGTCTGTGTTTTCTCTCTCTGTATGTGTTTTCTCTCTCTGTATGTGTTTTCTTTCTGTCTCTGTTTTCTGTCTCTGTATGTGTTTTCTCTCTCTGTCTCTGTTTTCTCTCTCTATATGTGTTTTCTTTCTGTCTCTGTTTTTTCTCTCTGTCTGTGTTTTCTCTCTCTGTATGTGTTTTCTCTCTCTGTATGTGTTTTCTGTCTGTGTTTTCTCTCTCTGTATGTGTTTTCTCTCTCTGTCTCTGTTTTCTCTCTCTGTATGTGTTTTCTCTCTCTGTCTGTGTTTTCTCTCTCTGTATGTGTTTTCTCTCTCTGTATGTGTTTTCTGTATGTGTTTTCTCTCTCTGTATGTGTTTTCTGTATGTGTTTTCTCTCTCTGTATGTGTTTTCTTTCTGTCTCTGTTTTCTCTCTCTGTATGTGTTTTCTCTCTCTGTCTCTGTTTTCTCTCTCTATATGTGTTTTCTTTCTGTCTCTGTTTTCTCTCTCTGTATGTGTTTTCTCTCTCTGTCTGTGTTTTCTCTCTCTGTATGTGTTTTCTGTATGTGTTTTCTCTCTCTGTATGTGTTTTCTGTATGTGTTTTCTCTGTCTGTATGTGTTTTCTGTATGTGTTTTCTGTCTGTGTTTTCTCTTTCTGTCTCTGCTTTCTCTTTCTGTTTCTGCTTTGTCTTTCTGTCTGTGTTTTCTCTTTCTGTCTCTGTTTTCTCTTTCTCTATGTGTTTTCTCTCTATGTTCTATTTCTTTATCTGTCCTCTCTTCGGGCTCCTCGTTCTCTCTCTGTCACTTTTCTCTTTGTGTCAGTGCAATATCACTGTCTCCACTCCTTCTCTCTCCTCACTCTCTGTCTTTGCTTTTTCTCTGTCTTTTCTACTGCTCCCTCTCTGTGTCTCTGTCTCTCTCTCTCTCTCTCTCTGCTGACTCTTTCTTTCTCTCTGCTGACTCTTTCTTTCTCTCTGCTGACTCTTTCTTTCTCTCTGCTGACTCTTTATTTCTTTTTTTCTTTCTCTCTTTCTCTCTTTCTTAACTTTCTTTATTTCCTTTCTTCCTTCTCTCCCCACACTGTTTATGTAGTTTCCATTGGTCTCATTCTTTATTTTCCTCTCACCCCTCCCAATTTCTCTCATTCTTTCACACGTTCATTCATTCTTTCACTAACGTATAATTACAGAGCTGCACAATTTTCCAGCAATCAAGAAAAATATATATAAAAAACACAAATCCTGTAATTATCTTCATTACCAACCCTATACATTGCAGAGCTCTATGTCCTGGGGCGACTTATCACACCGCCAGCAGCGAGGCGCAGTGCTGTATATTTCACTTAATGTTGTAAATGTTACGTGAGGACCCTAGTGATCGCAATCTTCTGTGCTGTCAGCTGCATGAGTCACTACCGAGATTCTCAACAGGCTGTAGGGGGGGGGCTCTGTCCATATATAGTGCACAGTTTGTTTGTTGGAATTTTTTGCTTCATTCATAGATACTTGTGAGGTCGACAAAGTTCCTTGTTGTAATTGTATTTTCCACAGTTTCTCGTTCCTGCTGTTAAAGGGATATGAAACCCCAAATTTGTATTTCACTATTCAGATAAAACATGCAATTCAAACAACGCTGTGTTATCGATTTTTCTTTGTTCTCTTGGTATCATTTGGTAAAAAGCAGGAAAGTAAGCTCAGGAGCGTGCACGTGTCTGTAGCACTATATGACAGCAGTTTTACATGAATGTTATCCATTTATGGGAGCACTATTTCCTGCCATGTAGTGTTCCAGATGCTACCTAGGTATCTCTTCAATAAAGAATGTCATGGGAACTAAGCAAATTTGATCATAGAAGTAAATTGGAAACTTTTTTTTTTCAAAATTGTATGTTCAAGTCACAAACGAAAATGTTTGGGTTTAAAATCCCTTTTAACATCTATAGCTGCGTAACTAGAAACCGCAGGGCCCAGGTGCAAGAATCTTAGAAGGGCCCCCCCACCCCACCCCCCACAAAAAGGTGAATTTGATACATATCATATTATTATTATTTATTTATTTTTTCATTTAACACCGAAAAAAAAAATGTGAATCCGATTACTTCTGCAAAAGGAGGTACCCTGTGCCCACAGTCTGTGAGATGGTCTGACCCCCTATTACTGTATATAGTGACACTGTTTAACCCACCAGTACTGTATATAGTGAGTCAGTGACACAGTCTGTAATCTGCCGGTGAGATGGCTGGCCTGACCCTACCCGCCCAGTACTTTATAAAGTGACAACAGTAGTCTGTGACATGGTCCAGCCCCCCCGTACTGTATATAGTGGTACTGTTTAACCCACCAGTACTGTATATAGTAAGTTAGTGACATAGTCTGTAATCTGCCGGTGAGATGGCTGGCCTGACCCTACCCGCCCAGTACTTTATAAAGTGACCACAGTAGTCTGTGACATGGTCCAGCCCCCCCGTACTGTATATAGTGGTACTGTTTAACCCACCAGTACTGTATATAGTAAGTTAGTGACATAGTCTGTAATCTGCCGGTGAGATGGCTGGCCTGACCCTACCCGCCCAGTACTTTATAAAGTGACCACAGTAGTCTGTGACATGGTCCAGCCCCCCCGTACTGTATATAGTGGTACTGTTTAACCCACCAGTACTGTATATAGTAAGTTAGTGACATAGTCTGTAATCTGCCGGTGAGATGGCTGGCCTGACCCTACCCGCCCAGTACTTTATAAAGTGACAACAGTAGTCTGTGACATGGTCCAGCCCCCCCGTACTGTATATAGTGGTACTGTTTAACCCACCAGTACTGTATATAGTAAGTTAGTGACATAGTCTGTAATCTGCCGGTGAGATGGCTGGCCTGACCCTACCCGCCCAGTACTTTATAAAGTGACAACAGTAGTCTGTGACATGGTCCAGCCCCCCCGTACTGTATATAGTGGTACTGTTTAACCCACCAGTACTGTATATAGTAAGTTAGTGACATAGTCTGTAATCTGCCGGTGAGATGGCTGGCCTGACCCTACCCGCCCAGTACTTTATAAAGTGACAACAGTAGTCTGTGACATGGTTCAGCCCCCCCGTACTGTATATAGTGGTACTGTTTAACCCACCAGTACTGTATATAGTAAGTTAGTGACATAGTCTGTAATCTGCCGGTGAGATGGCTGGCCTGACCCTACCCGCCCAGTACTTTATAAAGTGACAACAGTAGTCTGTGACATGGTTCAGCCCCCCCGTACTGTATATAGTGGTACTGTATAGTGACACTGTTTACCCCCTCCCCCCATGCTGTAGTAACAAGGTTTGTAATTTGCCGGTTCCACAAACATACACACACACATGCATAAATACACACACAGTCACATGCATACATACACACACATATACAGTACATGCTTAAATACACACACAGTCACATACATACATATACACTAACACACATAAACACCAATGGGTAAAACAGAAACACTAACCCCTGTAGTCAGAGACACTAGTGAAGCATCACATCACACACACACTGAGTGCAGGCAGTGGCAGGTCAACGTTTTTTATTGGGATTTTTTTTTATTATTTTTTTTAAGCTGGGCCCCCAACCTCGGGGGCCCGGTTGCAGTTGCGTCCTATGCACCCCCTGTAGTTCTGCCCCTGTGCGTGAGGTTCCCAATATGTGATATCTCGCTAGCAACGTGAAAAAAACAATAAATTACAAACGCAAAAATTCACAAACACGCTTGCAAAACAAGTTATGTCATTGTAAACAGGCCTGCCCTTTTGGGCAGGGTGAGGGGGTTCACCCACCCAGGGCCCCCCCGCTTTGGGGGGCCCTGCACTTTCAGGGGTGAGGGTATGAGAAGGTACCATAATACTACGAAATCTGTTGGTGCTCTACATGTAACTGATAATAATAGTACAATGTATATCCTATATTTAGTTTATGAAGAAGTGTTTATGGGATCAGTAGATGTAATATATACTGTTATTCTTTAAATAGGTAACACTAAATGTTGGGACAGGGGAGGGCCATACAGGGGGAGGGGAATAAGAGTGCTGGGCTGTGGGGTCCCCGAAAATTTGTCTTGCTCAGGGCCCCGCAAATGCCAAGGGTGTCCCTGATTGTAAAACATTCTTTTTGTTGTGGTAAAGTATTTTCGCTGCATAGAACAAGAGGTGTCTCAAGGGGCTAGACCTGAGCCTTCTGGGGCGTTCTAGAAGC
The DNA here is from genome assembly GCF_027579735.1 of Bombina bombina. NCBI lineage: Eukaryota > Metazoa > Chordata > Amphibia > Anura > Bombinatoridae > Bombina > Bombina bombina. The sequence continues at coordinate 519,451,848 of NC_069505.1, read as the reverse complement.
ATGGCCTGGATTTTTCACCTATACTTTAGCTCAGCATACAGAACTTGTACAAATTCTATTGCCTTAGTCTGATCTCACTGTCGCATTTCGCTATTTCAAAGCTGACAAGTTTTTATTGTTATTTTATTTCTTTTTAACGTTTTTTTTTTATAAAATTTGTTTGCGTTTTTATTAGAGTGGATTGTTTTATAGTTCATTTTCATTTGCTTGTTCAGTAACATCTTGAAGCTGTTTTCTGATGCCGATATCCTTCACAGTGAAACTCGTTCTACACGCCAAGACAGAAAAGAGCTTCATTGATTATAAGAAAGCTTAACCCTGTTATTTTTACTCTAAGGCAGTGTTTCCCAACCGCGGTCCTTAAGTACCCCCCAACAGTCCTGGTTTTCATTATAGCTGAACTAGAGCACAGGTGAAATAATCAGCTGATGGATGAGAGCAGGTTGGTTACTGATCAGCTGATTACTTCACCTGTGCACTGGTTCAGCTAAAATGAAAACCAGGACTGTTGGGGGTACTTGAGGACTGTGGTTGGCAAACACTGCAGAATTTAAATAGTGTGGGAGTTACCGACAGTGTCTGTTTTACCTGCTGAAGTATATTAAATTGTCTACCAATCACTCATTTACCTTTAAATTGTCATTTAAAATAGTATCCCCACCAATACTAAATATTTCAATATTCAAATACTGGTTACAGAAAAGTTATGTAAACTAGAATGTTTAAAAATTATACTCTCATGGGGGAGATAGGGAGATAATGCTCATTTTCCATTGCTTTCTCTAAGTATTGGTGACTGGGTATAGAGCGATAAGATAATGAGTATTTTTTATAGAGAGATAAGCTAATGAGGTCTGCGCTCCCTAGAAGCTCAGCCCATTTGATTAGGTTGTTGTTTCTGTTAGCAGAGACAGCTATTTCATATACATGGTATTTTTAAAGGAGCAATTTCCCATACATTTTTACTCTACAGCTGGTATAACAAGTAAATATATACAATAAACATATCAAAGGGAAAACCAATTTTACATTACATCGTCCCTTTAACTTGTGGTAGAGATAAGAGGTGATTAGTACTCTGCAATTTTGTGGCTTTTTTTATGATTGTTTGTTTAGTTTCACAAACAAATTGTTTTTTTTTTTTTTTTTTTTTTTTTTTTTTTTTTTTTTTTTTTTTATTTTATTGAGGTTGTGCGGAATAATACAACTTATATGAAATAACATATCTTAAGACAAACTAAAAATAATTCACAGTATAGATAATACAATACAGAAGACTGGAACCTCTTTTCCTTTTTAACACGGCCTAAAGAAAGCATGTTTCCTCACTTGAGATTGAAGGCAACTCTTGTGCCACTCATAATGTGCAACAAACTTTGAGGGAGGAAATTGATTAGATTGAACGGTTACTTTTAGACCTATAAGCTTAGGATAGGGTGAAAATTAACATATAAAGTGATAACCACAATAAAGGTACTATTCCCAAATGGAAATAACATGATGAAACAAACACTCAGAGACTCTTTTGGAGACCTATGTTAGTCAGCCCTGCTGAGTAGAATGTAGTAGTTAGAGTCACTACTGTGGTAATATGTAAAAGTAAATGCTAGGGGGATATTTATGTTGCGGCATAGGCAAGATGAGCCGCCTAGTTAACCCTTCTAAATTAGGAGGTATATTGTGGGGGGGGAGGTGGTAGGTTGAATACTATGATTAAAATATATAGCGTAGGAGACTTTTAAAATGCAGAGTATTAACTATAGGTAGAAAAGGCAACCCTCAAGGGTTAAAACTATATGTTGGCAACTAAAAATTCAATGGTAACTCTAGGAACATTAATTAACTGCTAAAATTGTATGTGCATAAAGAGCCTTCTCAAAGCTCCCAATAAGATAAATAGGGCAGAGGATTAAAACCTATATGAACTGACCTAGTGGTACTGCGCATGGTGGCAAGAGATAACATATTAACAGCATATTTGAAACCTATCAAGGTGTACAGAAATACAAAGGCTCATTAAACTCTTTAGATATATATCAAGGCTGAGAGGAATTAGTCTGGTGGAGTTTAATAACTCCCTGTCATATAGTGGTCAGTGAGCTAATCTGGCTGTATCCCATGACCATAATAATTACTACAGCATGAGGGTTCCTTATTAGAAGCTAAACTGCACCATCTCGGCCGCCGATGGCACAGCAAGACTGAATTATAGTAGTAGAAATAAGAAAATTGTGATAGGAACCCCCAATCAGTAAACTTATAAGGCAATCTTAGAATTCAAATTGAATGACTTAAAATAATGGCCCAAAGGTTAATGGCTATTTTCCTGTATAGAGTGTATGATCATATGTAAAATCCTCGCGAGACCTTAATTTATAGACTAGCCCATTAGTCCTGTTAGGAGTAAGCTATTCGTCATAATCTAAGAATTTAGATAGGACCGCAATGCACACATTTTTAAGGCATTATAACTCACACATAGATGTGTCCTAATTAACTTCAAAAGACCAAATCACTCCAGCATGCACACATTTTTAAGGCATTATAACTCAAACATAGATGTGTCCTAATTAACTTCAAAAAGACAAAATCACTCCAGCATGCACACATTTTCAAATATACAAACAAAAAATAGTAAACCTATGATAAGAACCATTCACAGTCCAGCGTCAAAACTATGTAACCGCCATGCAGTGTTTTTAGTGACAAAGTTCTAATGTAGGCACTCAAACATGTACAGTTCTAGCCTGCTTCAGGGTGGGACAAGAACAGTTAGCAGCAAATGGCTCATGGAGTATAAGGGTCACTTTTGAAGGCATAAAAAAACCAAAAGATATGGATAGGGGGTGTATAAATCAGCCTTGTTATCCTTTAGTGCCAAAAGTAATATAATGGTATCAGCCAGTGTCTTGTGTAAACCATATGAAACAGGGTACAAACACTAGTAATAATATGGAGTTTTTTGACCATAGCAAGGTGGCAATAAAGCAGTCTTATAAAACTAATGCAGGCTGTACATTTTTGCAAATACTCTCTCTGTCAATTTTTTAACTCAGGTGAGAGATATGGCTGTGACACAGTCCGCTAATGTAGTAAACCTTTTACCCCACCCCGGATCGAGAGGCTTGATATAGTCTTTGGGCAACTTTACTGGGGCTCTGTACTGTAGTCGAAGTGTTGCACTGGCTAAGGCAATCAAGTAATGAGGAAAGTTCCAACATCTCTGGAAGATATATGCCTTTAGGCTGTGTCCCCGGCGAGAATAGATAAAATTCAGAAGCGTATGCTGTTTGCGGCCCCGCTTCCCCATGGCTCACCATCTTAGCAAGGCATACCGCACCCAGAACCAAAATGTCCCAGTCAGGCAGTACACGAGCTGTAGAAGTAAGTGCCGCTTGCGGCCACGTTTCTTCCAGGCTGACGACCCGATTATCAGTTAGAGATTCTATTTGCAGCCTGTCCTCCACTATATATGTAACAGTAGCGAACAACTGGGACTCACCGCTCTCCCTGTTGACATGACTCATGCAGTGTGACAAACTCTGGGGCCCCAAGACGACACCCTCCGCACATTCTCTCTGACTGAGATTCGGCTGGGTAGACAACTGGATATCACAGAAGTCGCTCATGTGGAGCGCTGCGTCAAGGGTCTCCTCAAATGCAGCATGGTGCTTCACCAGTATGCGGGCTAGTTCTGCAACAACGTCACTGGCATTCATTTTGTAGTAATCCGTTTCCATGAGCTTATACCTGTTATGTTGATGACTCCAGTATTTTGCCCACGTGGTAGAGTTAAGAGTCTGGTATTCCGCATATAACCTCTGTTTAGTGCCGTTATTTGCCTTACATGCCTCAGAAAGTGCTCATGCCCTCTTAGATGCCATAATATGCTTGCAAAGTCAAGTTAAATGCATTAAGTTAGTCTATAATCCAGGAGCTCTGTACAAACACGACTGCTCTCTACGGCGGTTAGCCCCGCCCCCCTCAAACAAATTGTTTTAAATCTATGCCACTGACATTTTTATTGTTATACTCTCTGAACTGGGTGGGGGATATAGTAAGGAGAATTTATATATCGAGTATGCAAGTTCTTTGTTGGATAAGAAACATTTATCCACCAATCAGCAAGCACTACCCAGGTGCTCCTAAACTTTACATTCCTGCTTTTCAAATCAAGATACCAATATAAAGAAGAAAAATTGATAATAGGAGTAAATTAGAAAGATGATTAAAATTGTATGCTCTATCTGAATCACAAAAGAAAAAAATTGAGTTTAGTGTCCCTTTAACCTCTCTATGTAAAAAAAGTAAGATTTTTTACCTCAAAATTTCTTCAGCTCACAATAATAAGTACTTTGTGAGCAGTTTATCCTTCAGCTACTGTCAGCTGTAAGTTGGGAAAAAACAATCAAATAACAGCCAATCAGCATCGAGTCATCGACAGTGCTTAGGGCCATGAATCACTTTACTGTGATCTCATGAGATTTCATTGGAATCTTGCGAGACTTCATAGTTAACTTCCTTAAACTAAGAAGGGAAATAACATGACTGTGCCTGCACGTGTCAGGTGCATGCTCCCTTGCAAGTCCTGGGGCTAGCATTCTCATTGGCTGAAGTCCCTTTACAATGGGATGTGGCTACTGAGGCAAATTTTAGGTAAAATACCATCTTTTTTTTTCCAGCGCAAATTTAAAAGTTATAAAATTAAAAAAAAATAAACAAATTGTGAATCCTGGGTTTTTCAATTCTAGTAAATTGTGTTGAATTTGAAAATCCTACAAAAACAGGTCAGACAAATTAACATACCAAACAAGTGCAATATAAAACCTAATTTGCTACAGTTGTTTTTCAGTCCTCCCCACTAATTTGGTCTAGATACCTAGGTATCCTTAGGAGCACCAACGCACTATTGGGATCTAGTTACGGATTAGTGGCTGGTACTGCACCTATATGTCTTTTGTCATTGATGTGTTCTGCTAGCTCCCAGTAGTGCATTATTTTTTCTTCATAAAAGGATACCAAGAGAATGAAGCAACTTTGTTATTAAAAGTAAATTGGAAAGTAGATTAACATTGTATGCTTGGTCTAAATCATGAAAGAAAAATAAGGGTTTCATTGCCCTCTAACTGCCATAAATGTATATAAATATAAACTCAAAAGCATATACACAGTGACAGAGCAAATATAAGTTAGTACTTATGTGTTACAATTTGGTAGAAGAAGCGAAAGAAATATATTGGCCTTCCGATTGGACCTTAGGATGGACAAACCTGGTGTATAGAGACACTGTACTCTTTCATTTATATGAAAGAGCAGCAAATGAAAGGTGGTGTAGGCAAATTAGTAGAAGCTATTTACGTTTAAAGGGGCGTTAAAAATCTGTTGGTTTTGTATTAAAATTGTTCTTGCCCTCCTAGAGAGGCCATAGAGCAAATTCTGTAGCCTTGGTTATCTTCAAAATCCCTCAGATTGCCTAAACTAGCTACTGTTTGCAGCATTTTGAAGATAACCAAGAACTTGCTACTTTTTTTTTTTTTAAACTCAGAGAAGCTTGTGTGAGACGGTCCTGCATGCTGCACAGTGATTGGTTGATATATGCAAGAGCTTGTTTATGTCAGTCCATGATTGGTCAGAGGTCAGGAAGTCTAGATAAACAACATTCAAACAAATTTTCAAAGGGGTGTTTCCCGGACCTAAAAATCAATACATATATTGCTAACTAAATGACAGTTTTAAAATAGTTTAAAACATTTATTTTACATGCAGATCCAACGTTTTACTTTTCCATTTTTAATGCAAAACTTCATCGAATGTATGTGTTGCTCTTTTAGTATAATTTCAAAATTAGTCCTAATGTCACAGAAATTGTTCTCTTTTAACCCTTTGAGTGCTCAGAGCCGTCACTAGCACTCTCCCACCTTGAGGGAGATCTGGGGGCTCCCACCCGCTCCTACCCTGGTGATCGTGCTTGTAGAATGACAGGCATCGCCGGGGCTTCCCGTTTTGCATGATGACGTCACTGCGCAACTTTATTTATACTTAACAATGTTAAGTATAGGAGCAGGGGGGATGCTGCTTAGAAGCCTGTATCTCAGGCATCTAAGCAGCTACAGACCCCCAAAACCCACCATTGGAAAGGTAATCGCCTAACCTTTCCAACAGTGTACGTCTTGGGGTCTGAAAAAAATAAAAAGTTTAAAAAAAACAAATTGTTAAAAAAAAAATAAAAAAAATTCTTAGCACCCAGGTGGGAAAGTGCTTAGCACACAAAGGGTTAAAGGAATTTAATACCTCTTCCTTTGTGTTAAAAATGATATAATCTAGGTTTTCAAAATACTGCAAATAAAATAACTTGCTGAGGGAATTTTCAGTATTTTGAAATCCTAGGTCATAGAAATTGTTTCTCCAACATTGGTGTGTCCGGTCCACGGCGTCATCCTTACTTGTGGGATATCTCTTCCCCAACAGGAAATGGCAAAGAGTCCCAGCAAAGCTGGCCATATAGTCCCTCCTAGGCTCCGCCCACCCCAGTCATTCTCTTTGCCGTTGCACAGGCAACATCTCCACGGAGATGGTTAAGAGTTTTTTGGTGTTTAAATGTAGTTTTTATTCTTCTATCAAGTGTTTGTTATTTTAAAATAGTGCTGGTATGTACTATTTACTCTGAAACAGAAAAGGATGAAGATTTCTGTTTGTGAGAGGAAGATGATTTTAGCAGACAGTAACTAAAATCGATTGCTGTTTCCACATAGGACTGTTGAGATGAAGTAACTTCAGTTGGGGGAAACAGTTAGCAGACTTTTCTGCTTAAGGTATGACTAGCCATATTTCTAACAAGACTGTGTAATGCTGGAAGGCTGTCATTTCCCCTCATGGGGACCGGTAAGCCATTTTCTTAGTCAAACAAACAGAATAAAGGGCTTAATATGGGCTAAAAAACTGGTAGACATTTTTATGGGCTAAATCGATTGCTTTATTTGGGCATTTTATTCATATTTATGCTGACAATTCGCATTTATAAACTTGGGGTAAATGGCTCCGGTTCCGTTATTTTAAGGGTTAAAGCTCTGAAATTTGGTGTGCAATACTCTTAATGCTTTAAGACACTGTGGTGAAATTTTGGTAATTTTTGAACAATTCCTTCATACTTTTTCACATATTCAGTAATAAAGTGTTTTCTGTTTAAAATATAAAGAGACAGTAACGGTTTTGTTTTAAAACGTTTTTTGTGCTTTGTTGACAAGTTTAAGCCTGTTTAACATGTCTGTGCCTTCAGATAAGCTATGTTCTATATGTATGAAAGCCAATGTGTCTCCCCATTTAAATTTATGTGATAATTGTGCCATAGCGTCCAAACAAAGTAAGGACAGTACTGCCACAGATAATGAAATTGCCCAAGATGATTCCTCAGATGAGGGGAGTAAACATGATACTACATCATCTCCTACTGTGTCTACACCAGTTTTGCCCACACAGGAGGCCCCTAGTACATCTAGTGCGCCAATGCTTATTACCATGCAACAATTAACGGCTGTAATGGATAACTCCATAGGAAATATTTTATCCAAAATGCCTACTTATCAGAGAAAGCGCGATTGCTCTGTTTTAAACACTGAAGAGCAGGAGGGCGCTGATGATAATTGTTCTGTCATACCCTCACACCAATCTGAAGGGGCCATGAGGGAGGTTTTGTCAGATGGAGAAATTTCAGATTCAGGAAAAATTTCTCAACAAGCTGAACCTGATGTTGTGACATTTAAATTTAAATTAGAACATCTCCGCGCACTGCTTAAGGAGGTGTTATCTACTCTGGATGATTGTGACAACTTGGTCATTCCAGAGAAATTATGTAAGATGGACAAGTTCCTAGAGGTTCCGGTGCACCCCGACGCTTTTCCTATACCCAAGCGGGTGGCGGACATAGTAAATAAGGAGTGGGAAAAGCCCGGCATACCTTTTGTTCCCCCCCCCCCCCTATATTTAAGAAATTATTTCCTATGGTCGACCCCAGAAAGGACTTATGGCAGACAGTCCCTAAGGTTGAGGGGGCAGTTTCTACTCTAAACAAACGCACTACTATTCCTATCGAAGATAGTTGTGCTTTCAAAGATCCTATGGATAAAAAATTGGAAGGTTTGCTTAAAAAGATTTTTGTACAGCAAGGTTACCTTCTACAACCCATTTCGTGCATTGTTCCTGTCACTACAGCAGCGTGGTTCTGGTTTGAGGAACTAGAAAAGTCGCTCAGTAGAGAGACTCCATATGAGGAGGTTATGGACAGAGTTCACGCACTTAAATTGGCTAACTCTTTTATTTTAGATGCCGCTTTGCAATTAGCTAGATTAGCGGCGAAAAATTCAGGGTTTGCTATCGTGGCGCGCAGAGCGCTTTGGCTAAAGTCTTGGTCAGTGGATGTGTCATCCAAGACAAAATTGCTTAACATCCCTTTCAAAGGTAAAACTCTATTTGGACCAGAATTGAAAGAGATTATTTCAGACATCACTGGGGGAAAGGGCCACGCCCTTCCACAAGATAGGCCTTTCAAGGCCAAAAATAAGTCTAATTTTCGTTCCTTTCGCAATTTCAGGAACGGACCGGCCTCTAATTCTGCATCCTCTAAGCAAGAGGGTAATGCCTCACAACCCAAACCAGCCTGGAAACCGATGCAAGACTGGAACAAGGGTAAGCAGGCCAAGAAGCCTGCCGCTGCTAACAAAACAGCATGAAGGAGTAGCCCCCGATCCGGGACCGGATCTAGTGGGGGGCAGACTCTCTCTCTCTGCTCAGGCTTGGGCAAGAGATGTTCAGGATCCCTGGGCGCTAGAAATAGTTTCTCAAGGTTATCTCCTGGAATTCAGGGAACTACCCCCAAGGGGAAGGTTCCACATGTCTCACTTATCCTCAAACCAAATAAAGAGACAGGCGTTCTTACATTGTGTAGAAGACCTGTTAAAGATGGGAGTGATACACCCAGTTCCAATAAAGGAACAAGGAATGGGATTTTATTCCAATCTGTTCGTAGTTCCCAAAAAAGAGGGAACTTTCAGACCAATTTTGGATTTGAAGATCCTAAACAAATTTCTCAGGGTACCATCGTTCAAGATGGAAACCATTCGAACGATTCTACCCACTATCCAGGAAAGTCAATTTATGACTACCGTGGATCTAAAGGATGCGTACCTACATATTCCTATCCACAAAGAACATCATCAGTTCCTAAGGTTCGCTTTTCTGGACAAGCATTACCAGTTTGTGGCCCTCCCATTCGGGTTAGCCACTGCTCCAAGGATTTTCACAAACGTACTAGGGTCCCTTCTAGCGGTTCTAAGACCGAGGGGCATTGCAGTAGTACCTTACTTGGACGACATTCTAATACAAGCGTCGTCCCTGTCAAAAGCAAAGGCTCATACAGACATCGTTCTGGCCTTTCTCAGATCACACGGATGGAAGGTGAACATAGAAAAAAGTTCTCTGTCTCCGTCGACAAGAGTTCCCTTCTTGGAAACAATAATAGATTCCTTAGAAATGAGGATTTTTCTGACAGAGGTCAGAAAATCAAAACTTCTAAGCTCTTGTCAAGTTCTTCATTCTGTTCCTCATCCTTCCATAGCGCAGTGCATGGAAGTAGTAGGGTTGATGGTTGCAACAATGGACATAGTTCCTTTTGCACGAATTCATCTAAGACCATTACAACTGTGCATGCTCAAACAGTGGAATGGGGACTATACAGACTTGTCTCCAATGATTCAAGTAGATCAGAAGACCAGAGATTCACTCCGTTGGTGGCTGACCCTGGACCATCTGTCCCAGGGAATGAGCTTCCGCAGACCAGAGTGGGTCATTGTCACGACCGACGCCAGTCTAGTGGGCTGGGGCGCGGTCTGGGAATCCCTGAAAGCTCAGGGTCTATGGTCTCGGGAAGAGTCTCTTCTCCCGATAAACATTCTGGAACTGAGAGCGATATTCAATGCTCTCAGGGCTTGGCCTCAACTAGCAAAGGCCAGATTCATAAGGTTCCAATCAGACAACATGACGACCGTTGCGTATATCAATCATCAGGGGGGAACAAGGAGTTCCCTGGCGATGAAAGAAGTGACCAAAATAATTCAATGGGCGGAGGATCACTCCTGCCACCTGTCTGCGATCCACATCCCAGGTGTGGAAAACTGGGAGGCGGATTTTCTGAGTCGTCAGACATTCCATCTGGGGGAGTGGGAACTCCATCCGGAGATCTTTGCCCAAATAACTCAATTATCGGGCATTCCAGACATGGATCTGATGGCGTCTCGTCAGAACTTCAAGGTTCCTTGCTACGGGTCCAGATCCAGGGATCCCAAGGCGACTCTAGTAGATGCACTAGTAGCACCTTGGACCTTCAACCTAGCTTATGTATTTCCACCGTTTCCTCTCATTCCCAGGCTGGTAGCCAGGATCAATCAGGAGAGGGCCTCGGTGATCTTGATAGCTCCTGCGTGGCCACGCAGGACTTGGTATGCAGACCTGGTGAATATGTCATCGGTTCCACCATGGAAGCTACCTTTGAGACAGGACCTTCTTGTTCAGGGTCCATTCGAACATCCAAATCTGGTCTCCCTCCAGCTGACGGCTTGGAGATTGAACGCTTGATTCTATCGAAGCGTGGGTTTTCAGATTCTGTGATAGATACTCTGGTTCAGGCCAGAAAACCGGTAACTAGAAAGATTTACCATAAAATATGGAAAAGATATATCTGTTGGTGTGAATCCAAAGGATTCCCATGGAATAAGATAAAAATTCCTAAGATTCTCTCCTTTCTACAAGAAGGTTTGGAGAAAGGATTATCTGCAAGTTCTCTAAAGGGACAGATCTCTGCTTTATCTGTCTTACTACACAAAAGACTGGCAGCTGTGCCAGATGTTCAAGCATTTGTTCAGGCTCTGTTTAGGATCAAGCCTGTTTACAGACCTTTGACTCCTCCCTGGAGTCTAAATCTAGTTCTTTCAGTTCTTCAAGGGGTTCCGTTTGAACCTTTACATTCCATAGATATTAAGTTACTATCTTGGAAAGTTTTGTTTTTGGTTGCAATTTCTTCTGCTAGAAGAGTTTCAGAGTTATCTGCTCTGCAGTGTTTTCCGCCCTATCTGGTGTTCCATGCAGATAAGGTGGTTTTGCGTACTAAGCCTGGTTTTCTTCCTAAGGTTGTTTCTAACAAAAATATTAACCAGGAGATAGTTGTACCTTCTTTATGTCCGAATCCAGTTTCAAAGAAGGAACGTTTGTTACACAATTTGGACGTAGTCCGTGCTCTAAAATTCTATTTAGAGGCTACAAAAGATTTCAGACAAACATCTTCCTTGTTTGTTGTTTATTCTGGTAAAAGGAGAGGTCAAAAAGCGACTTCTACCTCTCTTTCCTTTTGGCTTAAAAGCATCATCCGATTGGCTTATGAGACTGCCGGACGGCAGCCTCCTGAAAGAATCACAGCTCACTCCACTAGGGCTGTGGCTTCCACATGGGCCTTCAAGAACGAGGCTTCTGTTGACCAGATATGTAAGGCAGCGACTTGGTCTTCACTGCACACTTTTGCCAAATTTTACAAATTTGATACTTTTGCTTCTTCGGAGGCTATTTTTGGGAGAAAGGTTTTGCAAGCTGTGGTGCCTTCCGTTTAGGTAACCTGATTTGCTCCCTCCCTTCATCCGTGTCCTAAAGCTTTGGTATTGGTTCCCACAAGTAAGGATGACGCCGTGAACCGGACACACCAATGTTGGAGAAAACAGAATTTATGCTTACCTGATAAATTACTTTCTCCAACGGTGTGTCCGATCCACGGCCCGCCCTGGTTTTTTAATCAGGTATGATGAATTATTTTCTCTAACTACAGTCACCACGGTACCATATGGTTCCTCCTATATATATTTCCTCCTGTCCGTCGGTCGAATGACTGGGGTGGGCGGAGCCTAGGAGGGACTATATGGCTAGCTTTGCTGGGACTCTTTGCCATTTCCTGTTGGGGAAGAGATATCCCACAAGTAAGGATGACGCCGTGGACCGGACACACCGTTGGAGAAAGTAATTTATCAGGTAAGCATAAATTCTGTTTTTTGGCCTTTCTAGAGAGAGTGGGGAAGAGGGTGATTAAAAGGATATAAAACAGTCTGCTTCATTGTTGTAATAACAAAAACACTAAACAGTAACTTATATTTAATAGAAATCATTTCAATATGTATTATTCATCATTTTAAATGGATTTTACCTTTTTATTTCCTTTTTTTTTTAACTTAATTTGTGCAGTGTCCATGAAATTCCTGTCACAGCCCTACAAGGAGACTGAGATCTCTACAGGAAGGATTATCTAGCTTGATGTCATAAAACTTATAGAGTAACCTCAGCTGGTTTAATAATTAGTGAATATTAGATAAACAGGAAGCCAGTTTTGCCCATTCTCAGAAAAGGCAGAATGCAACCTAAGTTACCAATATGTCAGCTCTGTTATTTCCCTAAAGGAAGTGGCTACACTTAGAATTAAGTGCTCATTTTGCAAGAATACAAGTAAGTTGCTGTTTTTTTACACATTTTTTTTTCTTTTTTTTTTCTTTTTTATATAACTTTATTTTTCAAAGGTATCCAGACATCCACACATGTGCCTACATTGGCAAAGACAAAATGCTGTGTTAAATACATCAAGTACAGTCATTACTTACAATGCTATTGAAAATATACTCTGGTTGAGAGTGTGTGTCTTAGTTACAAAATGTAGGCCTGTGAGATTCCTGAATTCCAGATTTCTAAACAAAAACATCAATACAATTAACTAAACATTAGTGCAATTACGCTAGTAACAGTTGTTGCGAATACGTTACTTAAGTCAAGATGAGGACCCGTCTTGACATTATATAAGTCCGTAAACAACATGTGTGGTTGCTAGGTCCTTATATGAGGTAGACTGAGCTACTTTTCTTGGTTCAGGTTCCAGGTATACCAATGGTTGACATTTTGAACCATATAGTAAGAAAAGAAGTAAGATAAAATTACATTTTTCAGATTTTCTTGGGTGCCTGCTGCCATCCGTGCCCCACCAGCTGTCTCCCGTTAGGGGTTGTGATTTGTGCAGATTATTGTGAGGTAGTACACCTACCCTGTAGGTTTTCTGTGAGCATGAAAACTGAGTTTTGAAAGGGGTAAAGAATTCTGTTTCTTAGGTTTGTTGGTATATATAGTAGGAAGGGTTCCCACTTGTTTATAAAGACTCTATCCTTGCGTTTAGATGACCCTGTACGTCAGTTTGCTCTATTAATAGTTTTTTAAAAGGTGGTTCTCTGTTTTTAACCCAACATTGTAATAAGATTTTATTGGCAATCAATATTGTCATATCCAGGAATCTGTTCTGTTTTTGAAGTGGACTTTTTGCTAGGAAAAGGACATAATGTGCCGTAAGGCTTATTTTAAAGAATGTTGGATAACCAGTATGCTAGTTTGTTCCAAAATCTTTGTAATTTTGGGCATCCCCAAATCAGATGTATCATATCCAATCTGTTTCTTTTTATATTTCTTTTTATTTAAAATATTTGTTTTTACTAAAGGAGCACTGTTTGATATACCTTTTCAAAGGGACATTCTATCCAAAATTGGAATCGACATAGATGCATTTCAGTTTTGCATTGAAGCATTTTTGTAATATACACGTTATAGCAAACAGATTTCTATTAAAAGCTATAGCTGTTTCAAAAGTGTATTTAAGTATGCACCGTGCACCAGCATTTTAAACACAGTACTTTTCAGAGATCCTAAGGTGCTTGTATCATCTGGTAATGGTTTAATTTGTTAATTTCTGACATAATACAAGCCCCACTGGCTCTCTGAACAGCTGCAGTATTTAAAATGCTGATGCACTGAGAATATCTAACTATGCTTCACATGCACGGGCAGTGATAACTAAAATAAAACGGCAATAACTTTTACTATAAGCCTTTTTGCTAATACTTGTATATTGCAAATACGTGTCTATTCCAAGATGTTATTCTTCTATAGATTGAATAGATATTAAAGGAACATTCCGGTCACAATTTAAATGTGCATAGAATCTATGCACATTTAAATTGTGACCGGAATGTTCCTTTAATATCCATTCAATCTAACAGAGACCATTATTGTGTGGCTCTCTGTTTCTGCCTCCATCGCACACACGTTCACCTTTCGTTTTTCTAAGCTCACCAAGAGCAGCAGAGAATGCGACCGTCAAACCTTGTCATGTGCCCTAGCAGTGAGAGATCTTTAATTGAGTCTAATTAAACATTTCCTATCAACGCAATAAGCTGTGGCTTATTTATATCGTCATTCACACCACAAAGATCTAAATAGAAATTTCTGGAGGAAAGAAAAAGACAACGGCGTTTAAAAAAAAAAAAATAAAAAAAAAATGTTTTGTAGACTGTGTTTAAATGATGAGTTTATAATAATATCTGCACTATGAGAATTTCTAATATTTTTCATAAACCATTTCAATCTGTTAGCATTTGGCATTTAAAAATCTTGAAATTAATTGGTGCGTTTTGGTTTGCGTTCCAGTACATTAGAATTGCATCCATCTGAATTTATAATTAAAGGGAGATTCCAGCCAAAATTGGAATACACATGGATGCATTTCAGTTTCAAATAGAAGCATTTTTGTAATACATGTAAAAGGTAAAAATGCTTCTAATAAAAACTATAGCTGTTTCAAAAGTGTATTTAAGTATGCACCGTGCACCAGCATTTTAAACTCAGCACTTGCTCAGAGAGCCTAAGGTGCTTTGTACCATCTGGTAATGACTCAATTTGTTAATTGCTGCCATGATTTGAGCCCCACTGGTGTTCTGAGCAGCTGCATTATTTGAAATGCTGGTGCACAGACAATATCTAGCTAAGCATCACATGCACGTGCAGAGAATTTTTTTTACTATTAAAACAGTGATAAGAAGCATTTTTGCTAACTCATGTATATTGCAAATATGTTTCAATGCAAATTTTGACCGGAATGTCCCTTTAAGCGTCACCATTTATGTTTTGTGATAAATGTTGAATATGTGGTTATCTTAAAGGGATACGAAACCCAAAACATTTCTTTTGGGATTCAGACAGAGCATACACTTTTTTTAAAAAAAAGTTTCCAATTTACTCTTATTATTAAATTTGTTTTATTCCCATGATACAATGGGGCCTATCTATCAAGCTCCGAATGGAGCTTGACGCCCCGTGTTTCTGGCGAGCCTGCAGTTATGTATGTGGACCGCTGATCCATAACCATGTCCGCCTGCTCTGATGATGGCACAGGAATCGCCGGAATTCAACCCAATCGAGTACGATCGGGTTGATTGACACCCCCCTGCTGGTGGCCGATTGGCTGCGAGTCTGCAGGGGGCGGCGTTGCACCAGCAGCTCTTGTGAGCTGCTGGTGCAATGCTGAATGCAGACCTGATCCGCACTGTCGGATTAGGTCCGCAAGACCTATGAAACATAGGCGTCTATGTGTTGAAGAGATACCTAGGTAGACATCTGGATAACTACATGGCAGGAAATAGTGCTGCCCTCTAGTGTTCTTGCAAATGGAATACATTCTTGCAAAACTCCTACCATATAGTGATCCAGAAATAGGCCAGCTCCTAAGCATATGTCCCTGCTTTTCAGCAAAAGATATCAAGAGAGCAAAGATAAATTTATAATAGACGTCAAATAGAAAGTTGTTTAAAATCATATGCTCTATCTGAATCACAAATACACAAAAAAATGGCTGGGGGGTGGGTCTTGTGCACAAATCAAAATATGTATCTGTAAACAATGTGCAAGGAATAAGTGTTGATGATAATTGCCTACTGTAGAACTTTTTCAGTTTACTTAAAGGGACATTGTACACTAGATTTTTCTTTGCATAATTATTTTGTAGATGGTCCACTTATATAGCCCATCTGGGAGTGTTTTGTAAAATTGTATAGTTTTGCTTATTTTTAAATAACATTGTGCTGATTTTCAGACTCCTTACCAAGCCCCAAAGTTTTAGATGTATACTGATGTCTACAGATTCCTGCTGTCTCCTGTTTGTATAATCTGACTTTTCATATGAAGGGAAGGGGAGGGGGAGTGTCTGCTGTTCCTGTTTTCTCAGCCCCTTTCACTGGGTGTCTCAGCCTAACCTCATCAACAGAGCTAAACTGGAAGCTTCTAAGTAAGTTTTTAAAAGGTTTTACACTGGATTATTAGATCAGTATCTGTGTATCTTATTCTTTATAGTAGTGTCTATTACATGGACTTATATGAAAATTGGTGTATACTGTCCCTTTAAAGGGACATTCGGGTTAAATAAAATTTTCATGATTCAGATACAGCATGCAATTTCCCATTTACTTCCATTAAAAATAATGTGCACAGTCTTTTATATTTATACTTTTTGAGTCACCAGATCCTTCTGAGCAGGTGCAAGAATTCAGACTATACGTATATGCATTTGTGATTGGCTGATTGCTATCACATGGTACAAGGGGAGTGGAAATATACATAACTTTGAAATTTGTTATAAAAAAATCTACTTATTTGAAGTTCAGACTAAGTGCTATTGCATTTTCTTGTTATCTTGCATTTGTTGATTATGCAAATCTAATGTGTTGACTGGTTCTTTAAACTGACATTAAAGGGATACTGAATCTTAAAGGGACAATAAACCCAATTTTTTTCTTTCATGATTCAGATAGAGAATATAATTTTAAACAACTTTCTAATTTTACTTCTATTATCTAATTTGCTTCATTCGCTTGATATTCTTTCCTGAAAACCATATCTAGATAGGCTCAGTAGCTTCTGATTGGTGGCTGCACATATTTGCCTCGTGTGATTGACTCACCCATGTGCATTGCTATTTCTTTAACAAAGGATATCTAAAGAATGTAACAAATTAGATAATAGAAGTAAATTGGAATGTTCATTAAAATTGTATTCTCTGTCTGAATCATGAAATAATTTTTTGGGGTTTAATGTCCCTTTAATTGTTTCTTTCATGATTCAGATAGAGCATGCAATTTTAAGCATCTTTGTAATTTACTACTAAATGGCTACATTTAGCCACCAATCAGCAAGTGCTACCCAGGTTCTGAACCAAAGATGGGCCAGCTCCTAAGCTTACTACATTCCTGCTTTTTCAAATAAAGATACCAAGAGAATGAATAAACATTGATAATAGGAGTAAATTAGAAAGTTGCTTAAAATGGCATGCTCTATCTGAATCATGTAAGAAAACAATAATAGATTCAGTATCCCTTTAAACCCAAAAATGTTCTCTCATAATTCAGATAGAACATACCATTTAAAGCAACTTTTCATTTTAATTCTATTATCAAATTTGCTTCATTATCTTGGTATTCTTTCTTAAAGGAGCAGTAATGCACTACTGTGAGCTAGCTGAACACATTGGGTGAGCCAATGACAAGAGGCAAATATGTGCAGCTACCAATCAGGAACTAGTTCCATGTAGTGCATTGCTGCTCCTGAGCCTACGTAGATATTCTTTTTAACAAATGATACCAAGAGGATAAAGCTAATTAGATAATAAATGTAAATTGGAGAGTTATATTAAAGGGACAGTCTACTTCAGAATTGTTATTGTTTAAAAGATAGATAATCCCTTTATTACCCATTCCCCAGTTTTGCATAACCAACACTGTTATATTATTATAAGTTTTACCTCTGTGATTACCTTGTATCTAAGACTCTGCAGACTGCCCCCTTATTTCAGTTTTTTGACAGACTTGCATTTTAGCCAATCAGTGCCCTCTCATAAGTAACTCCAGGGGAGTGAGCACAATGTTTTCTATACGACAAACATTAATAGGGACAGTCAAGTCCAAAAAAACCTTTCATGTTTCAAATAGGGCATGTCATTTTAAACAACTTTCCAATTTACTTTTATCACCAATTTTGCTTTGTTCTTTTGGTATTCTTAATTGAAAGCTAGACCTAGGAAGGCTCATATGATAATTTCTAACCCCTTGAAGGCCGCCTCTAATCACATGCTTTTGTATTTGCTTCTCACAGCAGGGGAGAGCTAGTTCAGGTAAACCCTATAGATAACATTGTGAAAACGCCCGTGGGTTGTGGCAGACACTGCACTAATTGGCTAAAATGAAAGTCAATAGATAATAAATAAAATGTCATGTGATCAGGGGGCTGTCAGAAGATGCTTAGATACAAGGTAATCGCAGAGGTTAAAAGTGTATTAATATAACTGTGTTGTTTATGCAAAACTGGGGAATGGGTAATAAAGGGATTATCTATCTTTTAAAACAACAAAAATTCTGGTGTTGACTGTCCCTTTAACTAACGCCATTTAGCTGTGAAAAACTGTCAAATGCATTGAGACAAGAGGCGGCCTTTAAGGGATTATAAATTAGCATATGAGCCTACCTAGGTTTAGCTTTCAACTAAGAATTCCAAGAGAACAAAGCAAATTTGATGTTAAAACCATGCTCTGTCTGAATCATGAAAGAAACATTTGGGTTTGTATGTCCCTTTAATTTGATAAGAAACATATATTTTACTTGTGTAAAAACAATCATAAATTAAAATTGTAGTGATTGTATTTTAGTTGTGCACAAGTTTATAGACTGATTTGAGCAATATTTTTAACTATTTATTAAACCTGGAAATTATCATATTTCCAGTGTGGGCACAAATCCATGACTACTCTCTAATATTCATCAGTAGATGTGTGTACTCAGAGGTTTCGGATACTTCCGTATGCCGAACAAGACGGCTGCTCGTGCTGCCTTTAAAAAGGCACAGTAAAGTAAAAATTAAACTTTCATAATTCAGATAGAACTTGCGATTTTAAACAACTTGCCAATTTACTTCTGTTATCACATTTGCTTTGTTCTCTTAGTATCTTTTATTGAAGAGTAAAACTAGGTAGCCTCACAATAGCTCAGTAGTGTGCACGTGTCTTTAGCAGCAGTGTTTTGCAACATTGTATAACAAAGCTACAAATAATGTTGCAAAACACTGCTGCCATAGACTACTAAATACTCATGCACAAACCTGAGCTCTTGTGAGCCTACCTAGTTTTACTCTTTAATAAAAGATACCAAGAGAACAAAGCAAATTTGATTTAAAAAAAAAAGTAAATTTGAAAGTTATTTAAAATTGCATTGCTCTATCTCACTGGCTTTCAACCCTGTCCTCAGGCTTCTCTAACAGACCACATTTTGAGGATATCTGAACTGGAGCACAGGTGAAATAATCAGCTGATTAGTAACCATGGTTATTTTTCCTGCTCTCACCCAAGGTAATCCTGAAAACCTGACCTGTTGGGGAGGTCTGAGGACAGGTTTGAAAACCAGTGCTCTATCTGAATTATGAAAGTTTAATTTTGACTTTACTGACTCTTTAAACTATTTTCAGAGTCAAATTTATTCTTGTGAAATTGCAACTCTCTAAGAACTGGTTTAGCACAGATCCTAGTGTGTTGCAATTTCACAAGAATAAATTCAGTTCCGAAAATAGCTGAACGGCACGAGCAGACGCCTTCTGCATTCAGCTGTATCTAAAACCTCCAAATGCACATATCTATTAATTAGTTCTGGTTATAACCAGCACATAGGAATGTCTTCTGTCTCTCCTATTGATCAGTTCTAGTTACAACCAACGCGTTTTGCTATTTAATATTGTTTGTAGTGATGCATCAAACTATTTTTATTACATACCCCATACCTTGTTGTTTGGGCACTTTTGCAAAAATA